>NW_027254546.1:0-292116 GCF_044704955.1 Pristiophorus japonicus | reverse complement strand
GGTTGGGAATTATTTGGAATAACAGTCATTGCTTCTTTGCCGACGGGGTGGAGAGGCACATCTTTCTGTTTATTTCTGTTTCTTGGTTTGCTGATAAAGGATGAACCGGAGGCCTGTTCCCGGAAATGCTCAAAAGTAGGAACAGACAGACAGAACGGTTCTGTCGCCTGGAGATGGGCAAAAGACAGCAGTTCAGGACAAAAACACTAAATGAAATGTTCACCCGGCACCGAGCGTGAAAAATCCCGAGAAAAGGACAGAATGAAATAGATTTCAGTGGATGCCTACCCGCATGTGAGGCTGTGGATGCGCGGACATATCTTTGGTGTTCTGCACAAAAAATGCCATTTGCAACGAACAGTATTACCTGGCGAGAATATGGAAGGAGCAAGCAGGAAAGACTGTCTTCGTCTGCTTGTTGGCAAGCAAATGTGTAGCAGCTTCCCTGGTGGTCCAGTGGTTAGGCTTCGGCGCTTTCACCGCTGCGGCCCGGGTTCGATTCCCGGTCAGGGATCATTGTATTTCCGGCCGTTTGAATTGCTAGGCTATTCCTGAACAAATTTAGAGCTCACTGCACTCTTGCTGCCCCAACCATCAGCAGCGCATCATTCGTTGTCGTGAGACAGCACACACTTCAATGCCATCCGTTTCAAACTCAGCAGTAAATGGGGAGATCTCGCTCGACAAGTGCTGATTGACACCGTAAATGTTGCCAATCATGGATTACTTTAGCCTTCCGTGAACATTTTTGCGGCACATCACTCTAGCTTACCATCTGTCAATGCATTGCCAGTGTGGAAATATTCAGCATTTTAAACTTAGCAACGTCTGCAAGACTGGAATCAGTGAATGCCTGGTCCATGGCCCCTGATAACTTATCCCGAGCATTCATTTTGCCTGGGCCCCTCCTATATTGAACATTGGCTCACTGTGTGTCTATGTTTAGCGTTCACAGGCAATTTACAAGCTCTGAATTTCCCAGCAGTGAATTCATGGAGAGATTGATCTAACCGACATTCAACATCAGTATTGTTAAGTCTCCACTTGATTCGCGACACTTATCTCTCTTCAGCATAGCACTGCTATGGACTGAACCTGTTAGAATTTCACCTTGCCTCGGGGTCAGTGCGGCTATGTGCGACTTCGGCCGGTCTCCCTTTCACAGCCCATCAGTGTCGAGAATAGAACGGGGTATTTTACTGACATTTTATGTTCTCAAACAGTTATAAACTCTACAGTATATTTCACTGTGTCTTCAAGACGGTGAGATCGAGCCTATTGTGCAAGCTTTGTTTCTTTATGAACATTTCAGCAGAACATTAAATCAACATGTGGAACTAGAATTGCTGATTGACACTGTACGTTTGCCAACATTTAACTGCAGTGTGAAAACAATCACCATTATAATTAGGCTTCCATTACGTTCTTGCACGTCATCACCCTAAGTAACCTAGTTGATCACAGCACAGATATCAGTTAATTCATTGCCAGTGCGAAATAATAGACAATTTGAACTTAGCAACGTGTACAAGACCACTGCCTGGATCGTGGGCAGTGATAACGGAACATGAGCATTAAGATTTTCGGTATCATTATAATTTACATTGACACAACCTGAGCTCTGAGATGTGTTTGGGACACATTGCCCCGAAACGAGGACATAGTGGGTGGGGCAATTCCTTCCGGGGTCAGGTTTTCTTTCAGAAAGGTGTGAGAAAACTTTGCTTCGTTCACTGTCAGACCGAAATAGTTCAGTTGGGAAGGCGTTTGATTGAAGATCCAGAAGGTTCATGGCTCAATCCCGTGTTTCAGCAATTTTTGGTTATTTCGCGTTCCCTTCATTCTAAGGGTAGTGGCTGATTTTATATCGGGACTGTGGGCTGTTCAGCGGTTGCGTGATAATAATTTTCAACATGAATTGTTTTTAGATTTAGCGCTCTTTTTCTGTTACGTTCTATTTACACTCTGCGCAGTGTTGTAGATGAACAGTGAACAATGTTTAAGCGATGTGATGTGTTCAATGTTTATGCAGTAAATCTGTCATCCAGTGTGAGTTAGAAACACAATCCCCGCAGACAGAGCTTTCACGCAACGTTAACACAATTTGTGGCCGGTTAGCTCAGTTGGTTAGAGCGTGGTGCTAATAACGCCAAGGTCGCGGGTTCGATCCCCGTACGGGCCTTTCCAGTGTTTTTCATAATTTTTATTCGGTTTTTAGTCACGTTGAAAATCAAATCTTTATAATGAAACAAATCCACACAGAATCCCAAGGGTTGGGAATTATTTGGAATAACAGTCATTGCTTCTTTGCCGACGGGGTGGAGAGGCACATCTTTCTGTTTATTTCTGTTTCTTGGTTTGCTGATAAAGGATGAACCGGAGGCCTGTTCCCGTAAATGCTCAAAAGTAGGAACAGACAGACAGAACGGTTCTGTCGCCTGGAGATGGGCAAAAGACAGCAGTTCAGGACAAAAACACTAAATGAAATGTTCACCCGGCACCGAGAGTGAAAAATCCCGAGAAAAGGACAGAATGAAATAGATTTCAGTGGATGCCTACCCGCACGGGATGCTGTGGATGCGCGGACATATCTTTGGTGTTCTCCACAAAAAATGCCATTTGCAACGAACAGTTTTCCCTGGCGAGAATTTGGAAGGAGCAAGCAGGAAAGACTGTCTTGGTCTGCTTGTTGGCAAGCAAATGTGTAGCAGCTTCCCTGGTGGTCCAGTGGTTAGGCTTCGGCGCTTTCACCGCTGCGGCCCGGGTTCGATTCCCGGTCAGGGATCATTGTATTTCCGGCCGTTTGAATTGCTAGGCTGTTCCTGAACAAATTTACAGCTCACTGCACTCTTGCTGCCCCAACCATCAGCAGTGCATCATTCGTTGTCGTGATACAGCACACACTTCAGTGCCTTCCGTTTCAAAGTCAGCAGCAAATGAGGAGATCTCGCTCAACAAGTGCTGATTGACACCGTAAATGTTGCCAATCATGGATTACTTTAGCCTTCCGTGAACATTTTTGCGGCACATCACTCTAGCTTACCATCTGTCAATGCATTGCCAGTGTGGAAATATTCAGCATTTTAAACTTAGCAACGTCTGCAAGACTGGAATCAATGAATGCCTGGTCCATGGCCCCTGATAACTTATCCCGAGCATTCATTTTGCCTGGGCCCCTCCTATATTGAACATTGGCTCACTGTGTGTCTATGTTTAGCGTTCACAGGCAATTTACAAGCTCTGAATTTCCCAGCAGTGAATTCATGGAGAGATTGATCTAACCGACATTCAACATCAGTATTGTTAAGTCTCCACTTGATTCGCGACACTTATCTCTCTTCAGCATAGCACTGCTATGGACTGAACCTGTTAGAATTTCACCTTGCCTCGGGGTCAGTGCGGCTATGTGCGACTTCGGCCGGTCTCCCTTTCACAGCCCATCAGTGTCGAGAATAGAACGGGGTATTTTACTGACATTTTATGTTCTCAAACAGTTATAAACTCTACAGTATATTTCACTGTGTCTTCAAGACGGTGAGATCGAGCCTATTGTGCAAGCTTTGTTTCTTTATGAACATTTCAGCAGAACATTAAATCAACATGTGGAACTAGAATTGCTGATTGACACTGTACGTTTGCCAACATTTAACTGCAGTGTGAAAACAATCACCATTATAATTAGGCTTCCATTACGTTCTTGCACGACATCACCCTAAGTAACCTAGTTGATCACAGCACAGATATCAGTTAATTCATTTCCGGTGCGAAATAATAGACAATTTGAACTTAGCAACGTGTACAAGACCACTGCCTGGATCGTGGGCAGTGATAACGGAACATGAGCATTAAGATTTTCGGTATCATTATAATTTACATTGACACAACCTGAGCTCTGAGATGTGTTTGGGACACATTGCCCCGAAACGAGGACATAGTGGGTGGGGCAATTCCTTCCGGGGTCAGGTTTTCTTTCAGAAAGGTGTGAGAAAACTTTGCTTCGTTCACTGTCAGACCGAAATAGTTCAGTTGGGAAGGCGTTTGATTGAAGATCCAGATGGTTCATGGCTCAATCCCGTGTTTCAGCAATTTTTGGTTATTTCGCGTTCCCTTCATTCTAAGGGTAGTGGCTGATTTTATATCGGGACAGTGGGCTGTTCAGCGGTTGCGTGATAATAATTTTCAACATGAATTGTTTTTAGATTTAGCGCTCTTTTTCTGTTACGTTCTATTTACACTCTGCGCAGTGTTGTAGATGAACAGTGAACAATGTTTAAGCGATGTGATGTGTTCAATGTTTATGCAGTAAATCTGTCATCCAGTGTGAGTTGGAAACACAATCCCCGCAGACTGAGCTTTCACGCAACGTTAACACAATTTGTGGCCGGTTAGCTCAGTTGGTTAGAGCGTGGTGCTAATAACGCCAAGGTCGCGGGTTCGATCCCCGTACGGGCCTTTCCAGTTTTTTTCATAATTTTTATTCGGTTTTTAGTCACGTTGAAAATCAAATCTTTATAATGAAACAAATCCACACAGAATCCCAAGGGTTGGGAATTATTTGGAATAACAGTCATTGCTTCTTTGCCGACGGGGTGGAGAGGCACATCTTTCTGTTTATTTCTGTTTCTTGGTTTGCTGATAAAGGATGAACCGGAGGCCTGTTCCCGGAAATGCTCAAAAGTCGGAACAGACAGACAGAACGGTTCTGTCGCCTGGAGATGGGCAAAAGACAGCAGTTCAGGACAAAAACACTAAATGAAATGTTCACCCGGCACCGAGAGTGAAAAATCCCGAGAAAAGGACAGAATGAAATAGATTTCAGTGGATGCCTACCCGCACGTGATGCTGTGGATGCGCGGACAGATCTTTGGTGTTCTGCACAAAAAATGCCATTTGCAACGAACAGTTTTACCTGGCGAGAATATGGAAGGAGCAAGCAGGAAAGACTGTCTTCGTCTGCTTGTTGGCAAGCAAATGTGTAGCAGCTTCCCTGGTGGTCCAGTGGTTAGGCTTCGGCGCTTTCACCGCTGCGGCCCGGTTCGATTCCCGGTCAGGGATCATTGTATTTCCGGCCGTTTGAATTGCTAGGCTGTTCCTGAACAAATTTACAGCTCACTGCTCTCTTGCTGCCCCAACCATCAGCAGCGCATCATTCGTTGTCGTGAGACAGCACACACTTCAGTGCCATCCGTTTCAAACTCAGCAGTAAATGGGGAGATCTCGCTCAACAAGTGCTGATTGACACCGTAAATGTTGCCAATCATGGATTACTTTAGCCTTCCGTGAACATTTTTGCGGCACATCACTCTAGCTTACCATCTGTCAATGCATTGCCAGTGTGGAAATATTCAGAATTTTAAACTTAGCAACGTCTGCAAGACTGGAATCAGTGAATGCCTGGTCCATGGCCCCTGATAACTTATCCCGAGCATTCATTTTGCCTGGGCCCCTCCTATATTGAACATTGGCTCACTGTGTGTCTATGTTTAGCGTTCACAGGCAATTTACAAGCTCTGAATTTCCCAGCAGTGAATTCATGGAGAGATTGATCTAACCGACATTCAACATCAGTATTGTTAAGTCTCCACTTGATTCGCGACACTTATCTCTCTTCAGCATAGCACTGCTATGGACTGAACCTGTTAGAATTTCACCTTGCCTCGGGGTCAGTGCGGCTATGTGCGACTTCGGCCGGTCTCCCTTTCACAGCCCATCAGTGTCGAGAATAGAACGGGGTATTTTACTGACATTTTATGTTCTCAAACAGTTATAAACTCTACAGTATATTTCACTGTGTCTTCAAGACGGTGAGATCGAGCCTATTGTGCAAGCTTTGTTTCTTTATGAACATTTCAGCAGAACATTAAATCAACATGTGGAACTAGAATTGCTGATTGACACTGTACGTTTGCCAACATTTAACTGCAGTGTGAAAACAATCACCATTATAATTAGGCTTCCATTACGTTCTTGCACGTCATCACCCTAAGTAACCTAGTTGATCACAGCACAGATATCAGTTAATTCATTGCCAGTGCGAAATAATAGACAATTTGAACTTAGCAACGTGTACAAGACCACTGCCTGGATCGTGGGCAGTGATAACGGAACATGAGCATTAAGATTTTCGGTATCATTATAATTTACATTGACACAACCTGAGCTCTGAGATGTGTTTGGGACACATTGCCCCGAAACGAGGACATAGTGGGTGGGGCAATTCCTTCCGGGGTCAGGTTTTCTTTCAGAAAGGTGTGAGAAAACTTTGCTTCGTTCACTGTCAGACCGAAATAGTTCAGTTGGGAAGGCGTTTGATTGAAGATCCAGATGGTTCATGGCTCAATCCCGTGTTTCAGCAATTTTTGGTTATTTCGCGTTCCCTTCATTCTAAGGGTAGTGGCTGATTTTATATCGGGACAGTGGGCTGTTCAGCGGTTGCGTGATAATAATTTTCAACATGAATTGTTTTTAGATTTAGCGCTCTTTTTCTGTTACGTTCTATTTACACTTTGCGCAGTGTTGTAGATGAACAGTGAACAATGTTTAAGCGATGTGATGTGTTCAATGTTTATGCAGTAAATCTGTCATCCAGTGTGAGTTGGAAACACAATCCCCGCAGACTGAGCTTTCACGCAACGTTAACACAATTTGTGGCCGGTTAGCTCAGTTGGTTAGAGCGTGGTGCTAATAACGCCAAGGTCGCGGGTTCGATCACCGTACGGGCCTTTCCAGTTTTTTTCATAATTTTTATTCGGTTTTTAGTCACGTTGAAAATCAAATCTTTATAATGAAACAAATCCACACAGAATCCCAAGGGTTGGGAATTATTTGGAATAACAGTCATTGCTTCTTTGCCGACGGGGTGGAGAGGCACATCTTTCTGTTTATTTCTGTTTCTTGGTTTGCTGATAAAGGATGAACCGGAGGCCTGTTCCCGGAAATGCTCAAAAGTAGGAACAGACAGACAGAACGGTTCTGTCGCCTGGAGATGGGCAAAAGACAGCAGTTCAGGACAAAAACACTAAATGAAATGTTCACCCGGCACCGAGCGTGAAAAATCCCGAGAAAAGGACAGAATGAAATAGATTTCAGTGGATGCCTACCCGCATGTGAGGCTGTGGATGCGCGGACATATCTTTGGTGTTCTGCACAAAAAATGCCATTTGCAACGAACAGTATTACCTGGCGAGAATATGGAAGGAGCAAGCAGGAAAGACTGTCTTCGTCTGCTTGTTGGCAAGCAAATGTGTAGCAGCTTCCCTGGTGGTCCAGTGGTTAGGCTTCGGCGCTTTCACCGCTGCGGCCCGGGTTCGATTCCCGGTCAGGGATCATTGTATTTCCGGCCGTTTGAATTGCTAGGCTATTCCTGAACAAATTTAGAGCTCACTGCACTCTTGCTGCCCCAACCATCAGCAGCGCATCATTCGTTGTCGTGAGACAGCACACACTTCAATGCCATCCGTTTCAAACTCAGCAGTAAATGGGGAGATCTCGCTCGACAAGTGCTGATTGACACCGTAAATGTTGCCAATCATGGATTACTTTAGCCTTCCGTGAACATTTTTGCGGCACATCACTCTAGCTTACCATCTGTCAATGCATTGCCAGTGTGGAAATATTCAGCATTTTAAACTTAGCAACGTCTGCAAGACTGGAATCAGTGAATGCCTGGTCCATGGCCCCTGATAACTTATCCCGAGCATTCATTTTGCCTGGGCCCCTCCTATATTGAACATTGGCTCACTGTGTGTCTATGTTTAGCGTTCACAGGCAATTTACAAGCTCTGAATTTCCCAGCAGTGAATTCATGGAGAGATTGATCTAACCGACATTCAACATCAGTATTGTTAAGTCTCCACTTGATTCGCGACACTTATCTCTCTTCAGCATAGCACTGCTATGGACTGAACCTGTTAGAATTTCACCTTGCCTCGGGGTCAGTGCGGCTATGTGCGACTTCGGCCGGTCTCCCTTTCACAGCCCATCAGTGTCGAGAATAGAACGGGGTATTTTACTGACATTTTATGTTCTCAAACAGTTATAAACTCTACAGTATATTTCACTGTGTCTTCAAGACGGTGAGATCGAGCCTATTGTGCAAGCTTTGTTTCTTTATGAACATTTCAGCAGAACATTAAATCAACATGTGGAACTAGAATTGCTGATTGACACTGTACGTTTGCCAACATTTAACTGCAGTGTGAAAACAATCACCATTATAATTAGGCTTCCATTACGTTCTTGCACGTCATCACCCTAAGTAACCTAGTTGATCACAGCACAGATATCAGTTAATTCATTGCCAGTGCGAAATAATAGACAATTTGAACTTAGCAACGTGTACAAGACCACTGCCTGGATCGTGGGCAGTGATAACGGAACATGAGCATTAAGATTTTCGGTATCATTATAATTTACATTGACACAACCTGAGCTCTGAGATGTGTTTGGGACACATTGCCCCGAAACGAGGACATAGTGGGTGGGGCAATTCCTTCCGGGGTCAGGTTTTCTTTCAGAAAGGTGTGAGAAAACTTTGCTTCGTTCACTGTCAGACCGAAATAGTTCAGTTGGGAAGGCGTTTGATTGAAGATCCAGAAGGTTCATGGCTCAATCCCGTGTTTCAGCAATTTTTGGTTATTTCGCGTTCCCTTCATTCTAAGGGTAGTGGCTGATTTTATATCGGGACTGTGGGCTGTTCAGCGGTTGCGTGATAATAATTTTCAACATGAATTGTTTTTAGATTTAGCGCTCTTTTTCTGTTACGTTCTATTTACACTCTGCGCAGTGTTGTAGATGAACAGTGAACAATGTTTAAGCGATGTGATGTGTTCAATGTTTATGCAGTAAATCTGTCATCCAGTGTGAGTTAGAAACACAATCCCCGCAGACAGAGCTTTCACGCAACGTTAACACAATTTGTGGCCGGTTAGCTCAGTTGGTTAGAGCGTGGTGCTAATAACGCCAAGGTCGCGGGTTCGATCCCCGTACGGGCCTTTCCAGTGTTTTTCATAATTTTTATTCGGTTTTTAGTCACGTTGAAAATCAAATCTTTATAATGAAACAAATCCACACAGAATCCCAAGGGTTGGGAATTATTTGGAATAACAGTCATTGCTTCTTTGCCGACGGGGTGGAGAGGCACATCTTTCTGTTTATTTCTGTTTCTTGGTTTGCTGATAAAGGATGAACCGGAGGCCTGTTCCCGTAAATGCTCAAAAGTAGGAACAGACAGACAGAACGGTTCTGTCGCCTGGAGATGGGCAAAAGACAGCAGTTCAGGACAAAAACACTAAATGAAATGTTCACCCGGCACCGAGAGTGAAAAATCCCGAGAAAAGGACAGAATGAAATAGATTTCAGTGGATGCCTACCCGCACGGGATGCTGTGGATGCGCGGACATATCTTTGGTGTTCTCCACAAAAAATGCCATTTGCAACGAACAGTTTTCCCTGGCGAGAATTTGGAAGGAGCAAGCAGGAAAGACTGTCTTGGTCTGCTTGTTGGCAAGCAAATGTGTAGCAGCTTCCCTGGTGGTCCAGTGGTTAGGCTTCGGCGCTTTCACCGCTGCGGCCCGGGTTCGATTCCCGGTCAGGGATCATTGTATTTCCGGCCGTTTGAATTGCTAGGCTGTTCCTGAACAAATTTACAGCTCACTGCACTCTTGCTGCCCCAACCATCAGCAGTGCATCATTCGTTGTCGTGATACAGCACACACTTCAGTGCCTTCCGTTTCAAAGTCAGCAGCAAATGAGGAGATCTCGCTCAACAAGTGCTGATTGACACCGTAAATGTTGCCAATCATGGATTACTTTAGCCTTCCGTGAACATTTTTGCGGCACATCACTCTAGCTTACCATCTGTCAATGCATTGCCAGTGTGGAAATATTCAGCATTTTAAACTTAGCAACGTCTGCAAGACTGGAATCAATGAATGCCTGGTCCATGGCCCCTGATAACTTATCCCGAGCATTCATTTTGCCTGGGCCCCTCCTATATTGAACATTGGCTCACTGTGTGTCTATGTTTAGCGTTCACAGGCAATTTACAAGCTCTGAATTTCCCAGCAGTGAATTCATGGAGAGATTGATCTAACCGACATTCAACATCAGTATTGTTAAGTCTCCACTTGATTCGCGACACTTATCTCTCTTCAGCATAGCACTGCTATGGACTGAACCTGTTAGAATTTCACCTTGCCTCGGGGTCAGTGCGGCTATGTGCGACTTCGGCCGGTCTCCCTTTCACAGCCCATCAGTGTCGAGAATAGAACGGGGTATTTTACTGACATTTTATGTTCTCAAACAGTTATAAACTCTACAGTATATTTCACTGTGTCTTCAAGACGGTGAGATCGAGCCTATTGTGCAAGCTTTGTTTCTTTATGAACATTTCAGCAGAACATTAAATCAACATGTGGAACTAGAATTGCTGATTGACACTGTACGTTTGCCAACATTTAACTGCAGTGTGAAAACAATCACCATTATAATTAGGCTTCCATTACGTTCTTGCACGACATCACCCTAAGTAACCTAGTTGATCACAGCACAGATATCAGTTAATTCATTTCCGGTGCGAAATAATAGACAATTTGAACTTAGCAACGTGTACAAGACCACTGCCTGGATCGTGGGCAGTGATAACGGAACATGAGCATTAAGATTTTCGGTATCATTATAATTTACATTGACACAACCTGAGCTCTGAGATGTGTTTGGGACACATTGCCCCGAAACGAGGACATAGTGGGTGGGGCAATTCCTTCCGGGGTCAGGTTTTCTTTCAGAAAGGTGTGAGAAAACTTTGCTTCGTTCACTGTCAGACCGAAATAGTTCAGTTGGGAAGGCGTTTGATTGAAGATCCAGATGGTTCATGGCTCAATCCCGTGTTTCAGCAATTTTTGGTTATTTCGCGTTCCCTTCATTCTAAGGGTAGTGGCTGATTTTATATCGGGACAGTGGGCTGTTCAGCGGTTGCGTGATAATAATTTTCAACATGAATTGTTTTTAGATTTAGCGCTCTTTTTCTGTTACGTTCTATTTACACTCTGCGCAGTGTTGTAGATGAACAGTGAACAATGTTTAAGCGATGTGATGTGTTCAATGTTTATGCAGTAAATCTGTCATCCAGTGTGAGTTGGAAACACAATCCCCGCAGACTGAGCTTTCACGCAACGTTAACACAATTTGTGGCCGGTTAGCTCAGTTGGTTAGAGCGTGGTGCTAATAACGCCAAGGTCGCGGGTTCGATCCCCGTACGGGCCTTTCCAGTTTTTTTCATAATTTTTATTCGGTTTTTAGTCACGTTGAAAATCAAATCTTTATAATGAAACAAATCCACACAGAATCCCAAGGGTTGGGAATTATTTGGAATAACAGTCATTGCTTCTTTGCCGACGGGGTGGAGAGGCACATCTTTCTGTTTATTTCTGTTTCTTGGTTTGCTGATAAAGGATGAACCGGAGGCCTGTTCCCGGAAATGCTCAAAAGTCGGAACAGACAGACAGAACGGTTCTGTCGCCTGGAGATGGGCAAAAGACAGCAGTTCAGGACAAAAACACTAAATGAAATGTTCACCCGGCACCGAGAGTGAAAAATCCCGAGAAAAGGACAGAATGAAATAGATTTCAGTGGATGCCTACCCGCACGTGATGCTGTGGATGCGCGGACAGATCTTTGGTGTTCTGCACAAAAAATGCCATTTGCAACGAACAGTTTTACCTGGCGAGAATATGGAAGGAGCAAGCAGGAAAGACTGTCTTCGTCTGCTTGTTGGCAAGCAAATGTGTAGCAGCTTCCCTGGTGGTCCAGTGGTTAGGCTTCGGCGCTTTCACCGCTGCGGCCCGGTTCGATTCCCGGTCAGGGATCATTGTATTTCCGGCCGTTTGAATTGCTAGGCTGTTCCTGAACAAATTTACAGCTCACTGCTCTCTTGCTGCCCCAACCATCAGCAGCGCATCATTCGTTGTCGTGAGACAGCACACACTTCAGTGCCATCCGTTTCAAACTCAGCAGTAAATGGGGAGATCTCGCTCAACAAGTGCTGATTGACACCGTAAATGTTGCCAATCATGGATTACTTTAGCCTTCCGTGAACATTTTTGCGGCACATCACTCTAGCTTACCATCTGTCAATGCATTGCCAGTGTGGAAATATTCAGAATTTTAAACTTAGCAACGTCTGCAAGACTGGAATCAGTGAATGCCTGGTCCATGGCCCCTGATAACTTATCCCGAGCATTCATTTTGCCTGGGCCCCTCCTATATTGAACATTGGCTCACTGTGTGTCTATGTTTAGCGTTCACAGGCAATTTACAAGCTCTGAATTTCCCAGCAGTGAATTCATGGAGAGATTGATCTAACCGACATTCAACATCAGTATTGTTAAGTCTCCACTTGATTCGCGACACTTATCTCTCTTCAGCATAGCACTGCTATGGACTGAACCTGTTAGAATTTCACCTTGCCTCGGGGTCAGTGCGGCTATGTGCGACTTCGGCCGGTCTCCCTTTCACAGCCCATCAGTGTCGAGAATAGAACGGGGTATTTTACTGACATTTTATGTTCTCAAACAGTTATAAACTCTACAGTATATTTCACTGTGTCTTCAAGACGGTGAGATCGAGCCTATTGTGCAAGCTTTGTTTCTTTATGAACATTTCAGCAGAACATTAAATCAACATGTGGAACTAGAATTGCTGATTGACACTGTACGTTTGCCAACATTTAACTGCAGTGTGAAAACAATCACCATTATAATTAGGCTTCCATTACGTTCTTGCACGTCATCACCCTAAGTAACCTAGTTGATCACAGCACAGATATCAGTTAATTCATTGCCAGTGCGAAATAATAGACAATTTGAACTTAGCAACGTGTACAAGACCACTGCCTGGATCGTGGGCAGTGATAACGGAACATGAGCATTAAGATTTTCGGTATCATTATAATTTACATTGACACAACCTGAGCTCTGAGATGTGTTTGGGACACATTGCCCCGAAACGAGGACATAGTGGGTGGGGCAATTCCTTCCGGGGTCAGGTTTTCTTTCAGAAAGGTGTGAGAAAACTTTGCTTCGTTCACTGTCAGACCGAAATAGTTCAGTTGGGAAGGCGTTTGATTGAAGATCCAGATGGTTCATGGCTCAATCCCGTGTTTCAGCAATTTTTGGTTATTTCGCGTTCCCTTCATTCTAAGGGTAGTGGCTGATTTTATATCGGGACAGTGGGCTGTTCAGCGGTTGCGTGATAATAATTTTCAACATGAATTGTTTTTAGATTTAGCGCTCTTTTTCTGTTACGTTCTATTTACACTTTGCGCAGTGTTGTAGATGAACAGTGAACAATGTTTAAGCGATGTGATGTGTTCAATGTTTATGCAGTAAATCTGTCATCCAGTGTGAGTTGGAAACACAATCCCCGCAGACTGAGCTTTCACGCAACGTTAACGCAATTTGTGGCCGGTTAGCTCAGTTGGTTAGAGCGTGGTGCTAATAACGCCAAGGTCGCGGGTTCGATCACCGTACGGGCCTTTCCAGTTTTTTTCATAATTTTTATTCGGTTTTTAGTCACGTTGAAAATCAAATCTTTATAATGAAACAAATCCACACAGAATCCCAAGGGTTGGGAATTATTTGGAATAACAGTCATTGCTTCTTTGCCGACGGGGTGGAGAGGCACATCTTTCTGTTTATTTCTGTTTCTTGGTTTGCTGATAAAGGATGAACCGGAGGCCTGTTCCCGGAAATGCTCAAAAGTAGGAACAGACAGACAGAACGGTTCTGTCGCCTGGAGATGGGCAAAAGACAGCAGTTCAGGACAAAAACACTAAATGAAATGTTCACCCGGCACCGAGCGTGAAAAATCCCGAGAAAAGGACAGAATGAAATAGATTTCAGTGGATGCCTACCCGCATGTGAGGCTGTGGATGCGCGGACATATCTTTGGTGTTCTGCACAAAAAATGCCATTTGCAACGAACAGTATTACCTGGCGAGAATATGGAAGGAGCAAGCAGGAAAGACTGTCTTCGTCTGCTTGTTGGCAAGCAAATGTGTAGCAGCTTCCCTGGTGGTCCAGTGGTTAGGCTTCGGCGCTTTCACCGCTGCGGCCCGGGTTCGATTCCCGGTCAGGGATCATTGTATTTCCGGCCGTTTGAATTGCTAGGCTATTCCTGAACAAATTTAGAGCTCACTGCACTCTTGCTGCCCCAACCATCAGCAGCGCATCATTCGTTGTCGTGAGACAGCACACACTTCAATGCCATCCGTTTCAAACTCAGCAGTAAATGGGGAGATCTCGCTCGACAAGTGCTGATTGACACCGTAAATGTTGCCAATCATGGATTACTTTAGCCTTCCGTGAACATTTTTGCGGCACATCACTCTAGCTTACCATCTGTCAATGCATTGCCAGTGTGGAAATATTCAGCATTTTAAACTTAGCAACGTCTGCAAGACTGGAATCAGTGAATGCCTGGTCCATGGCCCCTGATAACTTATCCCGAGCATTCATTTTGCCTGGGCCCCTCCTATATTGAACATTGGCTCACTGTGTGTCTATGTTTAGCGTTCACAGGCAATTTACAAGCTCTGAATTTCCCAGCAGTGAATTCATGGAGAGATTGATCTAACCGACATTCAACATCAGTATTGTTAAGTCTCCACTTGATTCGCGACACTTATCTCTCTTCAGCATAGCACTGCTATGGACTGAACCTGTTAGAATTTCACCTTGCCTCGGGGTCAGTGCGGCTATGTGCGACTTCGGCCGGTCTCCCTTTCACAGCCCATCAGTGTCGAGAATAGAACGGGGTATTTTACTGACATTTTATGTTCTCAAACAGTTATAAACTCTACAGTATATTTCACTGTGTCTTCAAGACGGTGAGATCGAGCCTATTGTGCAAGCTTTGTTTCTTTATGAACATTTCAGCAGAACATTAAATCAACATGTGGAACTAGAATTGCTGATTGACACTGTACGTTTGCCAACATTTAACTGCAGTGTGAAAACAATCACCATTATAATTAGGCTTCCATTACGTTCTTGCACGTCATCACCCTAAGTAACCTAGTTGATCACAGCACAGATATCAGTTAATTCATTGCCAGTGCGAAATAATAGACAATTTGAACTTAGCAACGTGTACAAGACCACTGCCTGGATCGTGGGCAGTGATAACGGAACATGAGCATTAAGATTTTCGGTATCATTATAATTTACATTGACACAACCTGAGCTCTGAGATGTGTTTGGGACACATTGCCCCGAAACGAGGACATAGTGGGTGGGGCAATTCCTTCCGGGGTCAGGTTTTCTTTCAGAAAGGTGTGAGAAAACTTTGCTTCGTTCACTGTCAGACCGAAATAGTTCAGTTGGGAAGGCGTTTGATTGAAGATCCAGAAGGTTCATGGCTCAATCCCGTGTTTCAGCAATTTTTGGTTATTTCGCGTTCCCTTCATTCTAAGGGTAGTGGCTGATTTTATATCGGGACTGTGGGCTGTTCAGCGGTTGCGTGATAATAATTTTCAACATGAATTGTTTTTAGATTTAGCGCTCTTTTTCTGTTACGTTCTATTTACACTCTGCGCAGTGTTGTAGATGAACAGTGAACAATGTTTAAGCGATGTGATGTGTTCAATGTTTATGCAGTAAATCTGTCATCCAGTGTGAGTTAGAAACACAATCCCCGCAGACAGAGCTTTCACGCAACGTTAACACAATTTGTGGCCGGTTAGCTCAGTTGGTTAGAGCGTGGTGCTAATAACGCCAAGGTCGCGGGTTCGATCCCCGTACGGGCCTTTCCAGTGTTTTTCATAATTTTTATTCGGTTTTTAGTCACGTTGAAAATCAAATCTTTATAATGAAACAAATCCACACAGAATCCCAAGGGTTGGGAATTATTTGGAATAACAGTCATTGCTTCTTTGCCGACGGGGTGGAGAGGCACATCTTTCTGTTTATTTCTGTTTCTTGGTTTGCTGATAAAGGATGAACCGGAGGCCTGTTCCCGTAAATGCTCAAAAGTAGGAACAGACAGACAGAACGGTTCTGTCGCCTGGAGATGGGCAAAAGACAGCAGTTCAGGACAAAAACACTAAATGAAATGTTCACCCGGCACCGAGAGTGAAAAATCCCGAGAAAAGGACAGAATGAAATAGATTTCAGTGGATGCCTACCCGCACGGGATGCTGTGGATGCGCGGACATATCTTTGGTGTTCTCCACAAAAAATGCCATTTGCAACGAAAAGTTTTAAATGGCGCGAATGTGGTGAGAATTTGGAAGGAGCAAGTAGGAAAGACTGTGTTGGTCTGTTGTTGGCAAGCAAATGTGTAGCAGCTTCCCTGGTGGTCCAGTGGTTAGGCTTCGGCGCTTTCACCGCTGCGGCCCGGGTTCGATTCCCGGTCAGGGATCATTGTATTTCCGGCCGTTTGAATTGCTAGGCTGTTCCTGAACAAATTTACAGCTCACTGCACTCTTGCTGCCCCAACCATCAGCAGCGCATCATTCGTTGTCGTGATACAGCACACACTTCAGTGCCATCCGTTTCAAACTCAGCAGTAAATGGGGAGATCTCGCTCAACAAGTGCTGATTGACACCGTAAATGTTGCCAAACATGGCTTACTTTAGCCTTCCGTGAACATTTTTGCGGCACATCACTCTAGCTTACCATCTGTCAATGCATTGCCAGTGTGGAAATATTCAGCATTTTAAACTTAGCAACGTCTGCAAGACTGGAATCAGTGAATGCCTGGGCCATGGCCCCTGATAACTTATCCCGAGCATTCATTTTGCCTGGGCCCCTCCTATATTGAACATTGGCTCACTGTGTGTCTATGTTTAGCGTTCACAGGCAATTTACAAGCTCTGAATTTCCCAGCAGTGAATTCATGGAGTGATTGATCTAACCGACATTCAACATCAGTATTGTTAAGTCTCTCCTTGATTCGCGACACTTATCACTCTTCAGCATAGCACTGCTATGGACTGAACCTGTTAGAATTTCACCTTGCCTCGGGGTCAGTGCGGCTATGTGGGACTTCGGCCGGTCACCCTTTCACAGTCCATCAGTGTCGAGAAAAGAACGGGGTATTTTACTGACATTTTATGTTCTCAAACAGTTATAAACTCTACAGTATATTTCACTGTATCTTCAAGACGGTGAGATCGAGCCTGTTGTGCAAGCTTTGTTTCTTTATGAACACTTCAGCAGAACATTAAATCAACATGTGGAACTAGAATTGCTGATTGACACTGTACGTTTGCCAACATTTAACTGCAGTGTGAAAACAATCACCATTATAATTAGGCTTCCATTACGTTCTTGCACGACATCACCCTAAGTAACCTAGTTGATCACAGCACAGATATCAGTTAATTCATTGCCAGTGCGAAATAATACACATTTTGAACTTAGCAACGTGTACAAGACCACTGCCTGGATCGTGGGCAGTGCTAACGGAACATGAGCATTAAGATTTTCGGTATCATTATATTTTACATTGACACAACCTGAGCTCTGAGATGTGTTTGGGACCCATTGCCCCGAAACGAGGACAGAGTGGGTGGGGCAATTCCTTCCGGGGTCAGGTTTTCTTTCAAAACGGTGTGAGAAAACTTTGCTTCGTTCACTGTCAGACCGAAATAGTTCAGTTGGGAAGGCGTTTGACTGATCGAGCCTGTTGTGCAAGCTTTGTTTCTTTATGAATTCTGAATTTCACTCAGTCCTCATGTTTGCTGGTTATTCTCGCCAATTTACATGCCTCTTCCTTGGATTTACCACTATCTCTAATTTCCCTTGTTAGCCACGGTTGTTCTACCTACCCCTATTTATTTTTACTCCGGACAGGGATGTACAATTGTTGAAGTTCATCCATTTAATCGATAAATGTCTGCCATTGCGTATCCACTGTCAACCCTTTAAGTATCATTTGCCAGTCTATCCTACCCAATCCACATCTCATACCATCGAAGTAACCTTTCCTTAAATTCAGTACCCGAGTCTATGAATTAACATTTCACTCTCCATCTTAAAAATAATTCTACCATATTGTGGTCACCCTTCCAGGGGCCTCGCACAACAAGATTGCTGATTAGTCCTCTCTCATTACACAACACCCAGTCTAGGTTGGCCAGCTCTCTAGTTGATTCCTCGACATATTGGTCTCTAAAGCCATCACTAATACACTCCAGGAATTCCTCCTCCACCGCATTGCTACCAGTTTGGTTAGCCCAATCTATCTGTAGATTAAAGCCGCCCATGATAAACGCCGTACCTTTATTGCAAACATCCCTAATTTCTTGTTTGATGCCATCTCCAATCTCGTTACTGCTGTTTCGTTGCCTGGACACTACTCTCACTCTCTTTTCTGTACTTTGGTATTCCGTAGCTATAACTATATGGATTCCACATCATACAAGTTCATGGCCTTTCTTACTATTGCGCTTATTTCCTCTTTAACAAGCAACGCCAATCCACCTCCCTTTCCTTTCTGTCTGTTCTTCCTGAATGTTGAATACCCTGGATGTTGAGTTCCCAGCCTTGGTCAACCTGGAGCCATGCCTCCGTGACCCCAATTATATTATAATCATAAAGAGCGAAGTTAATTCATCCACCTTATTCTGAATACTCCTCGCATTGAGACACTGAGCCTTCAGACTTGTCTTTTTATCCCTCTTTTTCCATTTAGACTTTTTCTGTAATGTGTTCCTTTTTATTTTTGCCTTGGGTTTCTCTGCCCTCCACTTTTGCTATTCTCCTTTCTATCTTTTGCTTCAGCCCCCATTTTACCTCCCTCTGAATCCCAGCTTGGGTCCCCATTCCCCTGCCATATTAGTTTAACCCCTCCCCAAAAGCACGTGCAAACACCCCCACCATGACATTGGTTCCGGTCCTGCCCAGGTGCAGACCGTCCGGTTTGTACTGGTCCCACCTCCCCCAGAACCGCTTCCAATGTCACAGGAATTTGATTCGCTCCCTCTTGCAACACTCCTCAAGCTATGGATTCATCTGAGCTATCCTGCGATTCCGACTCTGACTAGCACGTGGCACTGGTAACAATCCTCAGATTGGTACCTTTGTGGTCCTACTTTTTAATTTAACACCTAGCTCCCTAAATTCAGCTTGGAGGACCTCATCCCGTTTTAACCTCTATCGTTGGTACCGGTATGCACAATTGCAACTGGCTGTTCACCCTCCCCCTTCAGAAAGCCCTGCATCCGCTCCGAGACATCCTTGACCCTTGCACCAGGTGGAAACATACCATCCTGGATTCTTGTTTCCTACCACAAAAACGCCTATCTATTCCCTTTACAATATAATCCCCTGTCACTGTAGCTCTTCCACTCTTTATCCTGCCCTCCTGTGCAGCAGAGCCACTCACGGTGCCATGGACTTGGCTTCTGCTTCCTTCCGCTCGTGCTGCGATGACACACCCTTGCTTGACCCCGGTCCGTATGTGGAATGTTTCTGTAATGGATGCCTTGACCGGGAGCACGGCTTACATTTCATCATTCAGAAGGTGGAGCATGGTGACAAACCTTGAAGTGCAGCCGAATCTTTGGAGGACGCTCCATAAACCCTCATGGCTGACACGGTTGGAGGCTTTCGTGAGTTTAAAATAGGCCATGTTCAAGTTTTGGTGCTATTCGCTGCATTTCTCGAGTATCTGCCGTGTGGTGAAGATAATATCCATTGTGCCAATTAGTGGGCGGAATCCACATTGCGAAACTAGGAGGAGTTCTTCAGCCACAGGGAGAAGGTGGTTGAGAAGAAAACTTGCGATGACTTTGCCTTTGGTTGAGAGCAGCGAGATTCCTCTGTCGTTACCGCAGTCAGACTCATCACCTTTCTTTAAGATCATCGCAATTAAATCTACTCCGAGATCTCCTGGCATGATCTCCTCCTTCCAGATAAGGTCATGAATACGTGCCATTAGTGCTTCGCTGCCAAGCTTCAGTACTTCCAAGGGGATTCATTCTGCTCCTGAGGCCTTGTTGTTTTTAGTTGTCGGAAGGTCTTTGCAAACTCGTGCCGAGCTGTGATTGTGCCAAGGAGGTGATGGGTAGCATGCTGTGGGATGAAGTCAAGGACACTCACATCGAAGGAGGATTCTTTGTTGCTAAGATCCTCGAAGTGTTCTTTCCAGCCAGCACCGGCAGCCTCACTGTCCTTGATGAGCAGTTCTCTGTTCTTGGCTTTCAGTGGAATAAGACCTTGGGCCACCGGTTCTACTCCACTGAAAAATCCAGCCACTTCATGATTGTCGGCTAGACGCTATTAATTATCTATTAGTTGTAGTTTCTATATTACATTCACGTTCTCTATTAGTTTGAGGTTCTATAATAGTTAGAGTGGCTGTATTAATTTGAAAGGCTGTATTAGTTTCAGTTGCTCTCATGGTTTGAGGTGTATTATTTTAGGTGGCTGTATTTGTTTGAGTTTCTCATATTGGTTTGAGTTTCTTTTATAGTTTGAGGTTGTATATTAGCTTGAGTTTCTGTAAATGGTGGAATTGTAATATTATTTGACGCTGCTGTATTTATTTGAGATTCTGTATTAATTTGAGGGTATTTATCAGTTTCATAGGCTGTAATATTTTGAGGTTCTCTCGTAGTTTGCGGTTATTTATTAGTTTGAGGATCTTTATTGTTTTAGCGGCTGTATTTGTTTCACGTTCTCTATTAGTTCTAATGGCCGTAGTAGTTTCATAGACTGATTTATCGGAAATGCTGTGTGAGTTTCAATGGCTGTATGAATATAACTTTCTGTGTGTGGTAGAGTTGCTGTATTGGGTTTAAATACCCTCAAATTAATACATTCCCTCAAACTAATAAAGCCTCTCAAACTAATACAGCCCCACAAACTAATACAGACCCTCAAACTAATACAGCTCCTCAACCTAATACAATCCCACAAGCTAATGCAATCCCTCAAACTAATACAGTCCATCAAACGAATACAGACCCTTAATCGAATACAGTCCATCAAACAAATACAGTCCCTCAAACTAATACTGCCCCTCAAACTAATATAGCCCCTCAAACTAATACAGTCCCTCAATCTAATACAGTGCGTCAAGCTAATAGAGAACCTCAAACTCAACGTGAATCTCAAACTAATACAGACCCTCAAACTAATACAGTCCCTCAAACAAATACAGCCTCTCAAACTAATACAGCCCCACAAACTAATACAGCCTCTCAACATAATACAGTCCCACAAACTAATGCAATCCCTCAAACTAATACAGTCCATCAAAATAATACAAACCTTCAATCGAATACAGTCCATCAAACTAATACAGTCCCTCAAAATAATACTGCCCTCAATATAATACAGTCCATCAAACTAATAGAGTCCCTCAAACTCATACAGCCCCTCAATTTTATACAGTCCATCAAACAAATACAGTCCCTCAAACTAATACAGCACCTCAAACGAATACAGACCCTCAATCTAATACAATCCCTCAAACTAATACAGGCCTCAAACTAATACAGACCCTCAAACTAATACAGCTGCTCAAACTAATCATGAACCTCAAATTAATAGATGTACTACTTACTGTAGTGGACCTTGGACAAATACAGCCGCTTAAAATAATACAAGAATATAAACTTATCCAGAAGCTCAAATTAATATATTTCCTCAAAATAATAGAGAAGCTCAAACTAATGCAACCGCTGAAGCTATTGGAGAACTCAACATAATTGAAAACCTCAAACTAATAGAGAACATCTAATTAATGCAGACCCTTAAACTAATCGAAAACCTCAAAATAATACAATAAATAGAGAACGTCAAACTAACAGAGAACCTCAAGCTAATAGAGGGTCTGTAATAGTTTGAGATTCACGATGAGTTTGAGCTTCTCTATTAGGTTGACGGACTGTATTAGTTTGATGGACTGTATTAGTTTGAGTTTCTCGATGAGTTTGAGGTTCTCTATTAGTTTGACGGCCTGTATTAGTTTGAGGGGTTGTATTAGTTTGAGGGGCTATATTTGTTTGAGGGGCTGTATTAGTTTGAGGGCCTATATTAGCTTGAGGGGCTGTATTAGTTTGACGGACTGTATTTGTTTGAGGGTCTGTATTAGTTTGAGAGAGTGTATTAGTTTGAGGGACAGTATTAGTTTGATGGGCTGTATTAGTTTTATTTTCTCTCTTAGCTTGAATATTTGGCTTATTTGATCCTCCCTATTAGTTTTTCTGTTAGTTTGAGTGGATTACTTTGAGGCTCCCTATCAGTTTAAGTTTATCAGTTTCAGATTCACTCTTAATTTGAATTTAAATATTAATGTGAGTTTCATTAACAGTTTCAGTGTCTCTGTTTTTTTGAGGGTCTGTATTAGTTTCAGATTCATTATTATTTTAAGTGTCCATTTTATGTTGAGGTTATCTAGAGATTTATAAAAATTTAATTTGATATTCCTTAATGGTTTCAGGTTCTGTATTACTTTGAGGTTCTCTTTTAGTTTGAGGTTACCTTTTAGTTTGAGGTGTTGTATTAGTTTTATTTTTAATTTGAGGTACTTTGTAATATTAAAGGATTGTGTTAGTTTGATGTTCTCTTGGTTTGTGGGGATGTACTAGTTTGAAGTTCTCTATTAGTTTGATATGCTGTATTATTTCCAGTGCCTGCATGATGAGAAATGCTGTATTAGTTTGCATTGTTTTTGCTGTATGAATTTTTGGTGCTGTATTATTTTTAGGTAATCTACGAGCATAAGGCACCGCATGTGTCGGAGGCGCTGTATGGGTATGAGAGGCTTAATGAATATGAGGGCCTATATTAGTTTGAGAACCATCATAGAAATTCATCACTTTAATTGTTTAACTGGATTTCCAAAGTTAAAGAGATCAGTCATTTCCTAGACCGCACGAAAACAGCCTTGAGAAGGACTTTCCATCATTTATAATTTATGTACTGAATTCCTGCATTGAAAGTTGCAGCCACGACCCCCTTTGTAGAACAGCAGCCCTGAGAGGGAAACTCGAACATTGGAAATGTAATTACTGAATAGCTACAGTTAAAGAAGGCAGCCGCATCACAGAGTGCAGTAGAGCAGCCCTGAGAGGGAAACTCGAACATTGGGAATATAATTACTGAATAGCTGCAGTTAAAGAAGGCAGCCACATCACAGAGTGCAGTAGAGCAGCCCTGAGAGGGAAACTCGAACGTTGGGAATGTAATTTCTGAATGAACACAGCAGGGCAAAAGATATTACAAGAAACTATATGCGATCTCCAGTTTGGGCTGATGGTTTTTGAAACAACAAACCAATTGCTGGGAGAATACAGTTGGAAACGTTCATTTGTTAATTAATGTGAGCAGAATTGTCCAGTCTTTGCAGTTTCAAATTTGAATCACAACAGGGACATAAATTGGCTGTCGTAATCACTTTGTTCAAGTTTTAACAATAATTATTTTGAGCGATGTTGCAACCTCAATGTTCCCGTGGAGAGCCCGCAGTGTATAATGTAAAGGCGATGGAATTGTACCGCCTGAAAGTATAATTCAGGGAGATTGCCTGCAGCACAAAGGGGCACATCATTCCACGCAGACAATGCTTCCAATTCAATATGCCCTGCGAATATGCGACATGATCATTGCCTTCATTGGTGTTCCTGGTAAGTGACGAACAGCCGAACAGAAAGCAGAGCGTCGGGATAAATGGATCCTTCTCAGGTCGGAAATCCGTGTTTAGTGGTGTGCCACAGGGTTCGGTGCTGGGACCACAACTGTTTACAATATACATAGATGACCTGGAAGATGGGACAGAGTGTAGTGTAACAAAATTTGCAGATGACACAAAGATTAGTGGGAAAGCGGACAAAGAGAGGCTGCAAAGATATTTAGATAGGTGATGCGAATGGGCTAAGGTTTGGCAGATCGAATACAATGTCGGAAAATGTGAGGTCATCCACCTTGGAAAAAAAACCTGAAACGGGAATATTATTTGAATGGGGAGAAATTACATCATGCTGCGGTGCAGAGGGACCTGGGGGTCCTTGTGCATCAATCCAAAAAAGTTAGTTTGCAACTGTACAGGGTATTGGTGAGGCCGCACCTGGAATACTGCGTGCAGTTTTGGTCACCTTACTTAAGGAAGGATATACTAGCCTTGGAGGGTTTACAGCGACGATTCACTAGGCTGATTCCGGAGATGAGGGGGTTACCTTATGATGATAGATTGAGTAGACTGGGTCTTTACTCGTTGGAGTTCAGAAGGATGAGGGGTGATCTTTGAGAAACATTTAAAATAATGAAAGGGATGGATAAGTAGAGGCAGAGAGGTTGTTTCCACTGGTTGGGAGACTAGAACTAGGGGCCACATCCTCAAAATACGCGGGAGCCAATTTAAAACAGAGTTGAGAGGGAATATCTTCTCCCAGAGGGTTGTGAATCTGTGGAAATCTCTGCCCAGGGAAGCAATTGAGGCTAGCTCATTGAGTGTATTCAAATGACAGATAGATAGATTTTTAACCAATAAGGGAATTAAGGGTTATGGGGAGCGGGCGGGTAAGTGGAGCTGAGTCCACGGCCAGATCAGCCATGATCTTGTTGAATGGCGGAGCAGGCTCGAGGGGCTAGATGGCCTACTCCTGTTCCTAAATCTTATGTTCTTATGTTCTTATGTTTATATTTCAGTGATAACCACTTTGTGGAAGCGCAGTTTCCGAAGGCAGGTGTCCTTGGTAAATCGATGTAAGACCACTTCTCGCTGTAAATGCACTGTGTGTATGGTCTGGACCTCCTGCTCAGTCTGGCACGTCATACTGTGCACCTCTGCCTCATTCAGTTTCTTACTTTCTAATCTAGTGCTAAGCATACTCACCAGCACACACTGGTTGGGCCGAATAGCCTGATTCTCTGCTCTATGTTCTGTATAATATAACCCACTGAACTAGAGCTCAGCACTTCCTGCCTACCTATTGTCGAGCCTCTCAATCTGAAAGATGCATTGTCTAGCTGCACTAAATAGCTGCAGTGACCCGTTGCAGAAGAGTTCAGAGAGAATGCTCGTGTGGTACTTTCCCAAAAAACAATTTGGGAATTTTCAATCAGAAATATTGCCGTATCCGACACACAGTGCTTGTCCCGCCGCAGGGTTTATGATCAGATCACCAGCCATTCCTGGTGTAATTCAATGGAAGGGATTCTGCTGCTAAATATTACATTTCTGGACTGCAAACACAGGGACCCGCCTCTGGGCTGCGTTCAGTATTTCTGTTTATTAATTAATTGTACAATTGATGTAACCGCATATTTCACCGCGCTCTTCAACTGCTCTCTGAACTTGGACTGGGTCACCCCGTAAATAAATGTGTTTGTACAGCAACTTAAATTCCGCAGTATAAATCCGACCTTTGTCAATTGATCTAAAGAATCACTGTAATCACTGGGATTTATTCCTGTAATGCTATAATAAAAGAAATCTATAACAATTATCAGCCGCAGCAGTATGAAGCTGCCGGATATGCTGAAGAGTAAAATGACAGACTTCCTTCTGCTCTCCATTTCTGGGTCACTGCCATTCCCCCCCTTGCTCTCACCCCTCAGTCTTTTACGGACTCGACTGGCCACTAAAATGTGTCTGACGGTCAGAGCGTTGAGCAACAGAATTACAGCGAATGGGAGCAGTGGGGTTAAAACCGTATCAAACCAGTCAAATCCCATCCATCTGGGCTCAGTATAATAGGCTGGGATTGGGACACAGTACCACAGAACATTGCCGATTATATATCGAGGTTCTAATGTAAAGAAGAAGGGAATGTTTTTTGAACAGAGCAGAATGCAGCTTGTTGCCAGAACCACAGCCGCAGTTCTCCCGGTGCAATGTTTGGTTTTCAGCTTCTCCCAACAAATGGCCACAAATCGATCAAAGGTGAAAGTGACGGTGAACCAGACAGAACAGTATGTGGTTACACGGGACAGGACATATGTAACACAACACACAGGGGTGATATCCAGGAAAGACCAAGGGAAATAATACCGAGTGATCTTCCACAGTATGACGTCAGTGATGACCACCAGTAGATCCGCCGCTACCATGGCCACCAGGTAGCGAGTGGTGCAGGTGGACAGCCCGCACTTTCCCCGGGACAGGATCACAATCGCCACTAAATTCACTGTAATAAACAGAAGGGAAAAGAGACGGTCAATTAATGGTCACACATTGTCGAATACTGAGCCCAGACAGTAAGGCCTGTCATTTAGCACAAAAACAGCCGGGTGTACGTCGGGTCAGGGGTTAACATATACATTATATCATCCCAACCCAACCTACCTCCCACCCGCTGCTTCCCAGTTTAGCAGAGACGGGGCAGTGGGAGGGAAGCCGAGCCATCCCAGCGGGCGGGTGTGCAATATTAATAGTAACATAGAAACATGAAAAATAGGTGCAGGAGTAGGCCATTCGGCCCTTCGAGCCTGCAACACCATTCAATAAGATCATGGCTGATCATTCCCTCAGTACCCCTTTCCTGCTTTCTCTCCATACCCCTTGATACCTTTAGCCATAAGGGCCATATCTAACTCTCTCTTAAATATATCCAATTAACTGAAATCAACAACTCTCTGCGGCAGGGAATTCCACAGGTTAACAATTCTCTGAGTGTATTAATGGGGATGGCAGCTTCTGGTTTAAACTATTTTACGGGTTTAACTTATTTTACAATTTAACTGTGGTCGGCTGTGTTTCCCAGGCCTCGGGATACCGGGCATTTAAAGTGAGCCGAGGACAGTTTCGCGGACAATGGAAGTGCCTTCACGGCCCTGGTTGTGGGCCAGGAGATCCAGGTGTGCCTTCCCCAAGGCTCCACACGTTCTCCCACTCTCTCCCTCTGCTTTGAATACCCCTATACAAACGGTTGTAAATCTGATAAAATACAGAGTAAGCTAAAAACACTCAATATGTCAGGCAGCATCTGTGGAGAGAGAAACAGAGTTAACGTTTCATGTGATAACCTTTCTTCAATACTGGAACAGTTTTAACGCAATGGCAGAGACAGAGAAAGTTGTGGTCGGAGGGGGAAAGAACAAAGTTGAAGGTCTTTGATGGGATGGTGGGCAGAAGTGATTCAACGACAAAAGGGATGATGGTGTAAGACAAATGGGACAACTAAAGGAACAGGAAAAAGGTCCTGAGGAGATGTAAGTGGATAGAGCAGGATTACAGAGTGGGGCGGTGGGACGGTGGGGAGCAAGGTAAATCTGGCAAAGATCAGAAGGCTCCCACGGCCCAGGAATGTGGCGAAGAAAGGTCAGTAGATCCAAGGGGTGCGGTCCTGCCCGCCTGCCGTACACCGAAAGCTGGTCCCAAGCACCAGCTCACACCTCCTCCACTCGCAGTGGCTCGACTGAAGACATCCTTCATTACCAGCACATGCTGTCTGAGGAAATGGGAGCGGTTGTATTGATCTGAAAAGTTTCATCTCAGTTTTATGGCCGGGTTGCAATAAATGGATAATGGAAACCTGTGGTGCTGTTCCCCATTGAGATACAAAGGGGAACATTTTAGATTGTGGAAGATGGAGATGTCAGACTGGGAGTGGGATGTAGAATTAAAGGGGAAAGTGAGCGGGGCAGTGTGAGACAGAGAGAGGGAGAGACACACGTTTCCAAACACAATGGAGAAGTTCAGGAATGTAATCACACAATCTCTCTTTAATCCTCCCCAATCTACAGGAGACAGCATCGTGAACAGCGAATACAGTATACTACATTGGAGGAAATACAAGTCTATTACTGTTTCAGATTGAAGGGCCTGGACGATGGAATGAATGGAGGTGAAAGGGCAGGTGCTGCATCTCCTAGGTTTTGCACAGGAAGGTCTGGTGGTTGGGGAGAACTGTTGGGGGCGATTCAGGAGTGGTCCAGGTTGTCGTGGAGGGACTGATCCATTGGGAATGCTCAAAGGGGATATGTCTGGTGGTGGGACTAAGAAGGAAGTGACAGCAATTGAATGTGGGGATTGGTTGAGACCAAGGTGAGGACATGGGGACCCTATCATGGTTCTAGCAGGGACGATCAGGGGCGATGAAAGTAAGGCAGCAGATTGGATTGACACTGCGGTGTGCCTTGTCCACCACAGTGGTGGGGAATCTTCGGCTGAGGATAAATGCGGGAAATTGGATTGAGGACTCTGTCCATAGAAACATAGAATATAGGGGCAGGATTAGGCCATTCGGCGCTTCGTGCCTGCACCACGATTCAATAAGATCATGGCTGATCATTCTCTCAGAACCCCTGTCCTGCGTTCCCTCCAGACCCCTTGGTACCTTCAGCGTAAGGGCCATACCTAACAGCCTCTTAAATATATCCAATGAACTGCATCAACAACTCTCTGCGGGAGGGAATTCCTCAGGTTAACAACTGTCTGAGTGAAGAGGTTTCTCCTCATCTTGGTCCTAAATGGCTTACCCCTGATCCTCAGACTATATCGCCTGGTTCTGGACTTCCCCAACATCAGGAACATACTTTAACTCTATCCCCAAGTTCTAGATTCCCCCATGAGGGGAAACACCCTCTCTGCATCTACCCTGTCGAGCCACCTCAGAATCTTATACGTTTCAATAACATCACCGCGCATTCTTCTAAACTCCAACAAATATATGCTCAACCTGCTCATCCTTTCATCATAATTCAACATATTCATCTCAGGAACCAGCCTGGTGATCTTTCTCAGAACAGGGCATGGTCACTGCAGGAAGCTAATCAACCAGTGGGGGACCGGGGAACCATCCCACCACTGTAGCCTCTCAGCCCGAAGTATTGACTCAACGGTTACTGTCTCCATGTCTCTGCTTCGCCCCTCCTCTCCTACCCACTCCACGCTAGGTTACAGACTCACAGGATCATGACCACAGAGGATGGATATCCTCAGCTCAGAAAAAGAAAGACATGCTGTAAGCACTGGTGTGGGAGGTGGCTTCATCGGAACAGATGGAACGCAGGCAGCGACATTTGGAAAGTATCAAAGAGTCCTTCCAGCAAGCTAGGTGAGAGGTCATATAATCAAGGTAGCTGTCAGAGTCGGCCGCAGTCTGATAGATGTTGGTAGAGAGCCGATCCTCGGAAATGGACTTAGAGATGTTGCAGACGGAAATGGAAGTGACAGACGGAGCATGAGAAGGAGAGAGAGTGGCGCAAATTATAAGCAAGGTTGATCACATAAATATAATTATAATTATAATTTTAACGATTAATAATACTATTTAAAATAATTAATATAATTATTAATAATAATAACAATTACTGTTATATATATCGCAGGTTTAACCTAGTTAAACTTCGCAAGGCGCTTCAAAGCAGGACAACACAGATACAAATGACACCGACAGAAAAAGAAGAAATTAAGGCATATTACCAAAAGCTTGCTAAAAGGGTTGATTTTCAGGATAACTTTAAAATGGAAAGATGGTTAGAGAAGTGGAGAGGTTCAGGGAGGGATTCCAGAGTTTAGGTCCCAAACAACTGAAGGTAAGGCCACCGATGGTTCAGCAGTATAATGAGGGATGTTCGAGAGGGCAGCACTTGAAGAGCGGAGCTATCTTGAGGGGTTGTGAGTCTGAAAAAGTTTACAGAGGTAGGGAGCTGCAAAGCCATGGAGAGATGTGTAAACAAGGATGAGAATTTTCAAAATCGTGGCGTTCTTTAACCGGGAGCCAATGTAGGTCAGTAAACATAGGGGTGAGGTGATCATGACTTTGTGCGAGTTAGGACATTTTCCAGTTCATGGCTAGAAAATAACATTGCGCGACCACAATCATCAATGAACCTGAAAAATATGTGAAGGAGAGGACAGGAGTAGAATTGGAACAACGAAGGTTCCCTGTATCCCAAGAAAAGGCAGCATAGCTAGAAACCATCCGAGCTCCCACACCGGCAATTTGGAGTGTTGGGATAGAATATTGTTCAAACCAGAGGTCCAGCACTTGCACTTTCAGCAAGGGCAGTGCACTGGGGTCAGGATCAGGATCAGCAACCTGCAAGGGTTTTCATTCCCAGCCCAAAGCCGGTGAGGGCGAGAGGACCTCCAGTGTGAATGGTGAGTGAATTATCTTGTAAATGTAGCCCTCAGAATGTATCTGCGGGGATAGGCGCAGGGAAACTCGACATCCGCTCTGAGTTTCAGTGGAGCATGGGATTACTGGGCAATACACTGTACAATGTGGACCATTTTCCATACCTCGGGAGCTCACTGTCAACAAGGGCAGACTTTGATGGCAAAGTCCAACACTGCCTTCAGTGTGTCAGTGCAGCCTTCGGACACCTGAAGAAGGAAGTGCTTGGAGACCAGGACCTCAAACCCTGGACCAAGCTCATGGTCTACAGGGCAGTAGTGATACCCGCCCTCCTATAAGCTTCAAACTCATGGAATATTTACAACAGGCACCTCAAAGCAAGAGAGAAGTACCAACGCTGCCTCCGCAATTTCCTGCAAATTTATTGGCCGGAGTGGCGCAACAACATCAGTGTTACCGGTCAGGCCAACATCCCCAGCATCGAAGCATTAACCACAGTCAATCAGCTCCGTTGGGCGGGCCACATCGTCGGCATGCCTGACATGAGATTCAAAAAGCAAACACTCCACCCGTTAATTCGTTATTGAAAGCGAGCCACATGTGGGCAGAGGAAACGCACCATGACACATTCAAAACCTACTTGAAGAAATGGAACATCCCCACCTACACCTGGGAAACCCTGGCCCAAGCCAACGCAAATTGGAGGCAATGCATCCGCACAGCGCAGAGCACCTCCAGTAGACTCGCCGAGAGCAAACTGAAGCCAAGCGTAGATCGCGGTAGTAGGACGCAGCAACCCAGGCACCCCACACTCCCGTTCGTTCAACCACCGTCTGCCTCACCTGTGACAGAGAAATCAAGTCATGCATTGGACTCTTAAGCCCTCTGGGACCTAAGTTTTAGTGTGGAATCGAGTCATTCTCGATTCCGAGCGTGCGCCTCAGAAGAGGCAGGAGAAGTAATAAGGATAAGGGTTAAGCCATTTCGGACCGAGATGAGGAGAAACTTCTTCACCCAGAGAGTGGTGAATCTGTGGAATTCTCTGCCACAGAAAGTTGTTGAGGCCAATTCACGAAATATATTCAAAAAGGAGCTAGATAAAGTCCTTACAACTGGGGGGATCAAGGGCTATGGCGAGAAAGCAGGAATGGGGTACTGAAGTTGCATGTTCAGCCATTAACTCATTTAATGGCGGTGCAGGCAAGAAGGGCCGAATGGCCTACTCCTGCACCTATTTTCTATATCTTTATGTTTCTATGAACCACACTCTACATCCGACAGTGACAGAAACTCCCACGAATAAATGGTTACTGGGGTACGGTGTTCCACTCTGGTTCGTGACCCCTGCTCAGTCTATCCGACAGTGACACACACTCCCAGTAATATATGGTCACTGGTGTACAGTGTTCCACACTGAATAGTCACCCACAGTCAGTAGATGATACAATGACAGACACTCCTAGTAACACATTGTCACTGGGGCACGGTGTTTCACTCTCGTTAATGACCCACACTCAGTATAACGTACAGTGACACATACTCCCAGTAATACATGGTCACTGGCGTACGGTGTTCCACACCGGTTCCTGACCCACACTCGTATATCCTACAGTGACACACACTCCCAGTAATACATGGTCACTGGGGTACATTATTCCAGACCGGTTAGTGACGCACACGCAGTATATCCTACAGTGACATACACTTCCAGTAATACAAGGTCACTGGGGTACAGTGTTCCAGACCGGTTAGTGACCCCCACTCAGTATATCCTACAGAGACAGATATGCCCAGTAATACATGGTCAATGGGGTACGATGTTTCACTCTAGTTAATGACCCATACTCAGTATATCCGACAGTGACACACACTCTCGGTAATACATGGTCACTGGCGTACGGTGTTCCACACCGGTCAGTGACCCACACTCAATATATCCTACAGTGACACACACTCCCAGTAATACATGGTGACTCGGGCACGGTGTGCCACACAGGTTAGTGACCAACAGTCGGTACAGTTCTACAGTGAACAACACTCCCAGTAATACATGATCACTGTGGTATGATGTTCCACGCCGGGCAGTGACTCACACTCAGTAAATCATACAGTGACAGACACTCCAACTTATACATGGTAACTGGGTTAAAATGTTCCAAGCCAGTGAGTGACCCACACTCAGTAAATCCTATAGTGAAAGACACATCCGGTAATATATGGTCCCTGCGATACGGTGTTCCACACCGGTTAGTGACACACACTCAGTATATCCTACAGTGACAGACACGCCCAGTAATACATGGTCACTGGGGTATGGTGTTCCACATCGGGTAGTGACCATTAGTGAGTACACATCTACAGTGAAAGACACTCCCAGTTCTACATGGTCACTGTGGTACAGTGTTCCACACCGGTTAGTGAACCACGCTCAGGATATCCTACAGTGACAGACACTCCCAATAATTCATGATCACTGGGGCACAGTGTTCCACACCGGTTAGTGACTCACACTCAGTACATTCTACAGTGACAGACACTCCCGCTAATATATGGTTACTGAGGTACGGTATTCCACACCGATTAGTGACCCACGCTCAGTATATCCTACAGTGATAGAAACTCCCAGTAATACATGGTCACTGGGATACAATGTTCCACACCGGTTAGTGATCGACACTCAGTACATCGTACAGTGAAAGACACTCACTGTAATACATTGTCACTGGTGTATCATGATCCATGCCCGGTAGTGACTCACACTCAGTAAATCCGACAGTGACAGACACTCCAACTAATACCTTCTCTCAGATAGTTGCGTGGAGTAAGGACTGTTTCAAAAGTACACAATATTCGACGAAAGACAATAGCTTGATAATTCAATCATCCTGTTAGTTACAAACACAAGTTTATGTTCAGATGGAGCAACTGAATCAAACCACAGTGGTTATTCAGGCCATTTGTCTGAACGGAATGATATCACCGAACAGGTATCTGTATACCCGTGAGCACAAGTCCAGGATGTAACATTATCAGTGAAAGGGCAAAACAAGAGACCAGCTCAAACACAGATTTGCACTACTTCAATGGCTTTAGTCACTCACCAGGAACACCAATGATGGCAATGAATGTGTAGCATATTTTCTCGGCATATCGAATTGGAAGCATTTCCGTGTGAATCGATGTGCCTCTTCGTGCTGCAGGCAATCTACCTGAATTATACTTTGAGGCGGTACAATTCCAGCGCCTTTAAGTTATACCCTGCAGTCTCTCCACGGGGACATTGAGGTTGCAACATCGATCAAAACAGTTATTTTAAAAACTTGAACAAACAGATTACGACAGCCGATTTAACTCCCTGTTGTGAACGAATATATTTACTGCAGAGATTCAAATTGGAAACCCAAAGACTGGACAATTCTGCTCACATTAATTAACGCATGAAAGTTTCCAGCTGTCTCGTCCCAGCAATTGCATTGTTGTTTCAAAAACCATCAGGCCAAACTGGAGATCGCATATTGTTTTGGGTGATGTTATTTACTCTGCTGTGGTCATTCAGTAATTACATTCCCAATGTTAGTGTATGGCTCTGAGGGCTGGTCTACTGCACTCTGTGATGTGGCTGTCTTTTTTAACTGCAGCTATTCAGTAATTACATTCCAAATTTTAGAGTCGCAGGGCTGTTCTCCTGCTCTCTGTGATGTAGCTGCTTTCTTTAACTGTAGCTATTCAGTAGTTACTTTCCCAATGTTAGAGTTTCTATCTCAGGTCTTGTGTACTACAAACGGGGTCGTGGCTGCCCTTTTAAATGCAGGCATTCAGTCGTTAAATTACAAATGTTAGAATGTCCTCCTCAAGGCTGTTCAAGTGCAGTCTCGGAAGTGGCTGATCTCTATAACGAGGGAAATCCAGTCAAACAATTAAAATGGGGAATGTCAATGATCGTCCTCAAACTAATACAGGTACTCATATTTATTAAGCCTCTCATACCCATACAGCACCTCATATACATGCGGTGCCTCATACTCGTAGCTTACCTAAAAGTAATACTGCACCTCAAACTGATACAGGAAAAACAATGCAAACTAATACATCACTTCTCATCATACAGACATTCAAAATAATGCAGCACATCAAACTGATAGAGAATCTCAAACTAGTACAGCCCCTCAAACCAAGAGAACCTCAAACTAAAACAATCCTTTAATATTACAAAGTACTTCAAACTAAAACTAAATCTAATACAAACCCTCAAATTAAAAGATAACCTCAAACTAAAAGAGAACCTCAAAGTAATAGAAACTCAAACTAATCAAGAACGTCAAATTAACTTAAAAAATCTATGGAGAACCTCAAAGTAATACATACCCTCAACATAATAAAGAAACTAAAACTAATACAGACCCTCAAACTAATAGAGAGACTCAAACTATTAATGAAACGCATACTAATATTGAAATTTAAACCAAGATAGAAACTGAAACAAGCAAACTCAAACTAATAGGGACACTCAGAATAATCTACTCAAACCAATAGAGACCCTCAAACTAATCGGGACGCTCAAAATAACCTAAATATTCAAACTAATTAAGAAACTCTAACTAATACAGCTCCTTAAACTAATACAGACCCTGTAACTCATACAGACCCTCAAACTAATACAGCCCCTCAAGCTAATACAGTCCCTCCAACTAATACAGTCCCTCAAAATGAAACAGACCCTCAAACTAATACAGCCCCTCAAACTAATACAGTCCCTCAAGCTAATACAGTCCCTCAAACTAATACAGTCCCTCAAACTAATAACGCTCCTCAAACTAATACAGACCCTCAAACTAATAACGCTCCTCAAACTAATACAGACCCTGAAGCTAATACAGTCTCTCAAATTAATACAGACCCCCAAACGAGTAAAGAACCACAAATTAGTAGATTTCCTAATACCTATAAAGGACCTAAGACAAATCCTTAAAATAATACAACAAATCAAACTTTTCGAGGATCTGAAATGAATATATTTCCTCAAAGTAATAGAGAACTTCAAACTAATACAAGAACTGAAACTAATACAGCCCCTTAAACTAATGCAGCCCATCAAAGAAATAGAGATCCTTAAACTATTAGATAACCTCAAACTAATAGAGAAATTCAAACTAATTGCGAACATATAACTTACAGAGAAGCCCAAAATATTACAGCCCATCAAACTGATCGAGGACCGCAAACTAATAGAGAATCTCCAACCACGACAGGACCTCAAACTAATACAAAACCTCAAACTAATACAGCTCCTCAAACTAATAGAGAACCTCTAATTAATGCAGACCCTTAAACTAATAGAGAACATCAAACTAATACAATAAATAGAGAACGTCAAGCTAATAGAGAACCTCAAACTAATGGAGGACCTTAAAACTAATACAGCAACTCCACCACACACAGCAAGTTATATTCATACAGCCATTGAAACTAACATAACATTTCCGATAAATCAGCCTACTACACTAATACAGCCCCTAGAACTAATAGAGAACGTGAAACAGATACAACCCCTAAAACAATAAAGATCCTCAAACTAATAGATATTCGCAAACTACTAGAGAACCTCAAAGTACCACAGCCCCTCAAACTGATAAAAACCCTCAAATTAATGCAGAATCTCAAATAAATAAAGAAGCGTAACATGATACAACACTTCCAACCATTTAGAGGAACTCCAGCTAATATAGTACCTCAAACAATGAGTGAAATTCAAACCAATATGAGAACCTCAAACAAATACAGCCATCTAAAATAATACACCGCAAACTATTCGAGAAACTCAAACTAATACAGCCCCTCAAAATATTATAAAACCTCATACGAATAGAGAACGTGAATTTAATAAAGAAACTCCAACTAATAGATAATTAATAGCGCAGGAAATCTAGCATCTAGCCGACAAACACGACGTGGGTGGATATTTCAGTGCAGTAGAACCTATGACACAAGGTCGTATTCCACTGAAAGTCAAGAACGGAGAGGTGCTCCTCAAGGACATTGAGGCTTTCAGTTGCCACTGGAAAGAACACTTCGAGGATCTTCGCCACCAACAATGTGTCCATGACGTGAGTGGCCTTGAATGCATCCCACAGCATGTTACCCATCACCTCCTTGACACAATCGCAGTTCGGCACGATTTTGAAAAGGCCGTCCGGCAACTAAAAACAACAAGGCCTCAGGAGCAAAGGGAATCGCCTCGGAAGTACTGAAGCTTGGCGGTGAAGCACTACAGGTAAGGATTCATGACCTCATCTGTCTTATCTGGAACAAGGAGATCACACCAGGAGATCTCAGACTAGGTTTAATTGTGATGATCATAAAGAAAGCTGACGAGTCCGACTACAGAGGAATGTCGCTGCTCTCGACCAACAGCAAAGTAGTCGCAAGAATTCTCCTCAACCACCTTCTCCCTGTGGCTGAGGAACTCCTCCCAGAGTCGCAATGCGGATTCCGCCCACTAATTGGCACAATGGATATGATCTTCACCACGCGGCAGATACAAGAGAAATGAAGGGAATAGCACCAACAATTGTACATGGCTTTTTTTGATCTCATGAAAGCCGCCTATTCTGTCAACCATGAGGGATGATGGAGCGTCCTCCTCAGATTCGACTGCACATAAAGGTTTGTCAAGTTACTCCGCCTTCTGCTGGACGGAATGCTGGCCGTGCTCCCGATCAACTCATCCAGCACAGAACCATTCAATGTACGGACCGGGGAGAAGCAAGGCGCTGTCATCGCATCACGCTCTTCTCGATCTTCCTTGCTGCTATGCTCCATCTCACGTTCAGCAAGCTCCCCTCTGGAGAGGAGCTAATTTACAGGCCAAACGGGAATCTGTACAACATCTGCCGCCTCCCTGCCAGAGTGAAGTTCATCCCAACCTCCTTCACGGGACTACAGTACGCCAACGATGCCTGTGCCTGCGCACATTCGTTGACCGAACATGAAGCCATCTTGAACACCTTCTCCAACCATACGAGAGCATGGGCATTATATTAAACAGCCTGAAGAGAAAAGTCCAAGACCAACCTGCCCTCAACACACAGCACTGCCCCCGGCGTTATCAAGCTCCATAAAGATGACAACATGGACAATTTTCCATACCTCCTGAGACGACATCCAACAAGGGCAGACTTCATCAAATTCAAGGGGCTGCAGCGTGACTTGGATAGGTTAGGTGAGTTGTCAAATGCATGGCAGATATAATGTATATAAATGTGAGGTTATCCATTTTGGTAGCGAAAGCTGGAAGGCAGAATATTATATGAATGGTGACAGATTAGGAAAAGTGGAGGTGCAACGAAACCTGGGTGTCATGATACATCAGTCATTGTAAGTTGGCATGCAGGTACAACAGACAGTGAAGATGGCAACTGGCATGTTGCCTTCGTAACGAGAAGACTTGAGTATAGGAGCAGGGAGGACTTAATGCATTTGTACAGGGCCTTGGTGAGGCCACAACTTGAATATTGTGTAGAGTTTTGATCTCCCAATCTGACGAAGGACATTCTTGCCACTGAGGGAGTGCAGCGAAGTTTCACCAGACTGATTCCCTGGATGTTAGGACTGACAGAAGAAGAAAGGCTGGATCAACTAGACTTATATTTACTGGAATTTAGAAGAAAGAGAGGGGATCTCATAGTCGCAAATTAAATTCAGACGGGATTGGACAGGTTAGATGCAGGAGGAATGTACCCGATATTGTAGAAGCCCACAATCAGGGGTCAAAGTCTTATGATAAGTGGTAAGCCATTTAGGACCGAGATGAGGAGAAATTTCTTCACTCAGAGAATTGTGAACCTGTGGAATAATCTACCAAGAAAGTTGTTGATGCCATTTCGTTACATTTTACAAAAGGGAGTTCGCGGTGGCCCTTGCGGCTAAAGGGATCAAAGGATACGGGGTGAAAGCAAGAATGGGGAACTGAAGTTGCCTGATCAGCCATGATTTTATTGAATGGTGGTGCAGGCTCGAAGGGCCGAATGGCCTACTCCTGCACCTATTTTCTATGTTTCTTTGTTGCTACGACGTCCAACCCCATCTTCAACCTGCCCTGGGATTGCAGAGTACCCACTCCCTCCCTCCGTGTCCCGGGGGTGTTGAGGCACACACTCCATCCCTACTGGCCCTGGGGGTGCTGAGGCCAAAGCTACCTCTCGACCTCGTTGCCCTAGGGGTGCTGAGGCCAACACGCCCTTACTGCGTGCACTGGGTGTGCTGAGGCCCCACTCCCTCCCTTCCCTGGTGGTGCTGAGTCACACACTCCCTCCGTCCCTCCCTAGCGGTACTGAGGCATACACTACCCGTCTCCCTACTCTGGATTTACTGAGGCCGACACTCCCTCCCTCCCTGTCCTGGGCGTACTAAGACCCACACTCCCTCCATCACTGATTTGTGGGTACTGAGGCACAAACTCCCTCCCTCCCTGCCCTGCAGTTACTCAGGCCGACAATCCCTCTCTCCCTCTCTGCCTTGGGTTACTGAGGCCCACAATCCCTCCCTCCTTCCGGGGGCCCAGTGTCCCACACTCCTTATTAAATCTAAGGTGGAATGAGTTCCTCACCGAGGAGTCCAATAATACAACCTAAGGGATATAACCTTCCTCGTACCGGTGGACAGTCATCAGCCTCCTCAGAACTGGTCAGGTAAATGCTGCCACCTTCACCAGATATGGAAGATTCAAGCGACTGTGCAGCTCCTGATTTGACATGGAGCACATAGAAACATAGAACCATAGAAAATAGTGCAGGAGTGGGCCATTCCGCTCTCCGAGCCTGCACCACCTTTCAAAAAGATCATGGCTGATCATTCACCATAGTACACCTTTCCTGCTTTCTCTCCAAACCCCTTGATGTCTTTAGCTGTAAAAGGCATATAGAACTCCCTCTTGAATATATCCAATGCACTGGCATCAAGAACTCTCTGCTGTAGGGAATTCCACAGGTTAACAACTCTCTGAGTGAAGAAGTTTCTCATCATCTCTATCCTATATGGCCTACAACTCAGAGGGAATTCTAAGGAAGATATCTGCGCTGGAGCACGGCAAGCTTTGTCCCGGATGTCTGACTTACATATTGACATTTGATTTGGTTTGCTCCAAGATGAAGAGGTGCTGCGACAAGGGCAGGAATCTGATTGGGCAGTTTAAACGTCGAATTACGGGCAACACGTACACAATAATTTCACGGACCTTGGAGAGAAGTGGGAAATTGGAGATTGGGGCGAAGGTTTTCAAAAAGGTCTATCAATTTGGAATTGTTTGGAGTTAATCTTGACGGCAGATTTGAAAGGAATGGGCTTGGAAAGAGAACAGAGGGAATCATTCTGAGTATGAACTAGCGTGGTGGGCCAGGATCGGAATTGGAGATGTCAGCCATTTTGTGGGACTGAGTGAGAATCGGTTCGGGTGACCAGGAGGTGGATCACGTGGTCAGAATGAGCTCGGCGAGGACATGACAGGAAATGGGGTTAATCAGGGTATTCATGGTAAAACAGTTACTGTCGAAATACAAATATAGGGCAGGTGAATGTCGAGGGATACAGACAGAGTTTAAATCGAAACAGAGAACTGGTGCATTTCGGGCAATAGAACAACTGTTCAGTTACAAATCATATAAAGTTAATTGCAGAGAAATACAGTAATTGTCTATATACAAATAGAGGACTGGCTAATTTAGGGGAACATAATGAGTGTTTCAGTGGAATTAGAGCACAGGGGAATTTAGGGGAACACAGTGAGTGTTTAATTAGAAATAGAGGACTGGGGAATTTAGGGGAACACATTGAGTGTTTAATTAGAAATAGAGGACTGGGGAATTTAGGGGAACACAGTGAGTGTTTAATTAGAAATAGAGGACTGGGAAATTTAGGGGAACACAATGAGAGTTTTATTAGAAAGAGAGGACTGGGTAATTTAGGTGCAAACAGTGAGTGTTTAATTAGAAATAGCGAACTAGGTAATTTAGGGTACATAGTGAATGTTTAATTAGAAATAGAGGACTGGGTAATTTAGGGGCAAACAGTGAGAGTTTAATTAGTAATCGAGGACTGGGGAATTTAGTAGCAAACAGTGAGAGTTTAATTAGGAATAGAGAACTGAATAATTTACGGGAACATAATGAGTGTTTAAGTAGAAATAGAGGACTGGATATTTTAAAGGAACACAGTGAATGTTTAATTGGAAATAAGACCTTAAGAACATAAGAAATAGAAGCAGTAGTAGGCCATAGGCCCCCTCGAGCCTGCTCCGCCATTTAACAAGATCATGGCTAATCTGATTATGTCATCAGCTGCACTTCCCCGCCCATTCCCCATAACCCGTTATTCACTTATCGTTTAAGAAACTGTCTATCTCTGTCTTAAATTTATTCAATGATCGAGCTTTCACAGCTCTCTGAGGCAATGACTTTCATAGATTTACAACCTTCTGCGAGAATAAAATCGTCCTCATCTCAGTCCAAAATGCGCGACCCCCAAATCTAAGTGTATGCCCACTAGTTCTTGTCTAACCTATCAGTGGAAACATCCTTTCTGCACCCACCTTGTCAATCCCCATCATAAACGTTTACGTTTCGATTTGATCAATTCTTATTCAGCAATTAAAATAAACCTGGATGTTAAACAATATTTTTGCAGACGTCAGTTGTAACCATGCGTGCGACGATATGTATAACATTTACAGGTGTTGTGTTGTGTTGTGTTGTGTAATAATAATAATATTTATAATAATAAAGATAACAATAAAATATCTGTCAGCAATCTATGTATCTGTATCTGTAACAATAACTGGCAATGATCTTACGAAACGCCATACCTTTTGCAGAAAAAGCTTTAGTAGAACAGGAACGAGCTGCGGAGCATGGGTGGCGGCCCAGCAGATCTATGCACCCACACCGATCGCGAGGTGTGGTCGCTGGCATTTTTGGTGTTCCACAATCGTTCGCCCACCTATGCTGCTTCAGAACCTGACCTTATGCCACGTTTGTAAACTATAAACCATTGGGTGATGTAAAGTCAATTAAAGCCACTTATATTCTTAAAATATATCATTGATGGTTTATTGATGCAATGTTATGCAATGTTACGTGAAATAATGTAATGTTATGTAATTAATGATGGGATCATGAAAATCGTTGCAATGATGATCTTGTACTATCATGATGTTCATCAAATGTGAAGCCTATCATCATTCTTACAACATTAGACTTGCTCTCCAGCATATGCCTGTGTAGCGTTTGGATTCCCATGTGACCCTAGCACCCCGTCTCCACTAATTATCTCTTTTTTGTTTTCTAGCTCAACCAAGAGCGCAGGCCATGGCAATCAAACCACCAATTCAACCGATGGAGCTGGTCATAATTATTTCTGGATTCGTGGAGACTGAATCTCACCCGTTCTGCTGCGGGTCCTCCTCTCCACTGAGGACAGTGAGGAGGTGGAAGGGGAGCCTGCAGCGGCAGGAGCTTCCAGTTTTCCTGTGGCCATGTCCTCCTCGGACGAGGAGGTAGCGGGGCTAAGCGCTTTGCCGCAGGGTGCCTGCAGTGATTCTCTGCCGGTGACGACCCCGCGGAGATTGGTTCACCGCAGTAGGACTGCTCCACGTTCGGGAGTTCTTAGCGTGTACATGGGTAACTTGTCCAGGAGAAGAGGTGAGATTGTTCAAGAGCCCGTCCAGACAATGGGTGGAATATCTCAGCAGATGGACACCCGATCTGCTAACATGAAGGAGAAATTGACGGAGAGCGGAGGATCTGGAGATAATAGCCAAGGACATTGCTGCCAGAGGGCTATTAATGGTCCCGGAATCGGGCACTGCACCCCAAGATGCCGCACTTCTTCATGAAACTCATGTTAGCCAGGAGGACGGTCTTACATCAGGCTCAGAGGATATTTCCACAGAAATGTCCTCTCCACCATCATCACCCCAATTGGACAATCTACAGTCACCCCCGCCCCCCAACCCCCCCCTCCCCTCTCACTCCCGCACCCCCGCCCATCGAAGCAGTGCTTGCAGAACACTGCGGCAACGCAGCTTGGTGTTAGTCGTGAGAAGGGAAGAGGTGTTGCTCAGACCCGGGGGCAAAGGGAAGGAGGTGCGTGGCCGCAGAAAGGGAGGGATTGGATTTGTTGTACATTAATATTGTTGCCTGTGGGCTGGGTGTGTGTTTCGATTTAGTGTTAGTTGATTAAATAATTGCTGGTTTGAAATGTTTCATTATTGGTATAGTTTGGGGGAAAGTGAGGTATGCAGGCTTTTTAAATTAAAATCTATTGTTATTGTGTTGTTAAAATATTCAAAGATTGGTCTGGGGGTTTGGAAGGGGGTTACTGTTGTGTTGTGTTGTGTTATGTTTTTTTCTGAATTAAAAAAAAATCGTTAAGTTAACTTTTTAAAAATAATTTTAACATTGTTGTGCATTGTATTCAGATTGTTGTACCGTTAAACACTGGCGACTGCATACCATGAAAAGTGAACATCAACCATAACGGTAACTCTCAGCAATGTAACCCAAGCCGTTCATTTATAAGGTGCAGACACAACACTTGCAGCTGCGTAAATACCACCAACATTATTTCAGGCAACATTCATTTATGAGTTGCTCCTGCAACAGTCTTACAGCTATGTAGCATCCATGGGCATTTTCCTGCGGTCTAGAGCGGGGTGGGGGCATGGTTTCAAAGTCAACCTGAGTGTCTTCCCCGGGTTCATCGTCCACCTCATCTTCTTCCTCTTCTCCTGTCTCCTGAGGTGGGCCGGCAGTCTCATCTGGTAATTCTTATCCCAACCTGATAGCCAAATTATGCAGCATGGAGCACACCAAAATGAACTGAGCAACCTGCTCTGGTTGTCATTGTAATTCGTCTCCAGACTGGTCCAGGCATCTGAAGTGCTGTTTAAGCACTCCACTTATCTTTTCCATGACATTGTGTATGGCTATGTGGCTTTCAATGTTTCGCTTCTCGCCTTCTCTCTGGGGCTTACGCAGGGTGAGTCATCAGTCAGTCGGTAAGTTCATATCCTTTATCACCCAGCATCCAACCGTGAACTTGTGGCTGACACCTAATCAGGACTGACAAAGTGATCTCACGCAAGATGTACGCATCATGGATGCTGCCTGGAAATATTGCATTGACTGCCATGATTTTTTGCTTATTGTCAACAAGGAGCTGCACATTCAGGAAGTGGAATCGCTTTCGGGTCAGAAACACATCTACATCATGAAAGGCTGCTCGCATGGCGATGTGCGTCCAGTCTATTGCTCCCTGCACCTTGGGGAATTTCGCTATTCTTGAGAAACCCAAAGCCCTCTCAGTCTGCGCCTCCCTGGTCAAAGGGAACCTTATAAAGTCCATCCTCCGAGCGTAAAGGGCTTCAGTCACCTATCGAAAGCGGCAATGTGTGGCATGCTGAGAGATGGCACACATTTCACATGCTGAGGCCTGAAGGGAGCCAGGTGCATGGAAGGAAAGTGGTGCAGTAAATTTGACCTCAATGGACAGTGCGGTCATGGTGGTGCTGTTAGGCTGCAGATCTCCTTCAGGAGCTGGTATATCTCAGTGATGACCTCCTTTTGCAATCGCACTCTCCTAAGGCACGTGTTCTCGGACAAGTTCAGGTAAGACTGTTTCTCCCTGTAAGTGCGTTGGGTGTATGTTCTGCTCCTCCTCCTCAGTCTGCCGTGTCCCTGATTGGGCACATAATGTTCTTCAACATACCTTCTCCCATCTCTTGTCTGCAGCATGTGAGTAGTCATCAATACAGGCTGAGAAATTACAGGGCCCATTACAATTACTATTGGTCCTATTTTTCAGTAACAATACATTTTCATCCGAAATCTCATAAAATAATGTTAATTCGTCCACAATATGATAAGATGTTTCTTCAATTTTGATATTCGCCTTAAAATAATTCACAGATTAAATCAAAGCTTCCCAGAATTTTAAGCTGCCTTTTCTATGAAAAGTCATTCGATTTACAAAAGAGATTCCATGCCACTGGCTTAAGGTCAGGTGAGTGCAGCTTTTTATCAGCGTTTTCTTGGGCGAGCGATTTTCTGGGTGGTTTCTGGGCATTAGTTTCTTTCAAAACCTGTATTCTGAGCATTGATGTCATACAAATATGGGCGGAAGGTTAAATTAATTTTCGGCGTTAACTTGATGCCTAAACTAATGCTGGGGGAAAATGGGTAATAAATGGGCTATAAATGGACGTTAGTTTAAATTTTTTGGGTAACTAGGAGATCAGCAGGCGTTATAGCATCAGAGCATTTAAATGGGTGATAAGAGGGTGGTAGTGGGCAGAAACTAATGGAAAGTCTAGCCCAAAATCATTGATATATAAAAAAAAAAGCAAGGGGCCAAGTACTGAGCCCAACCGAACCCCACTGGAAATAGGCTTCCAGTCAACCATCACCCTTTGCCATGAACTCATTGAATGGCGGTGCAGGCTAGAAGGGCTGAATGGCCTGCTCCTGCAACTATTTTCTATGTTTCTATGTTTCTATGTCTATGTTTGTTTCCAGCCACTGGGACAGTTTCGCTTGGATCCCATGGTTTTTATTTTTCTTCCGTGTGGGAGTTTGTTGCAAGCAATGGATAAAATCTATGCAGACTACATCAAACGCACTGCCCTCATAGACTCTCCTTGTTACCGCCTCAAAAAATTCAATCAAGTTAGTTCGGCATAACTTTCCCTTAATAAATCCATGCTGACTGTCATTGATTAATCTGTGCCTTTACAAATGATGATAAATAATGTCCCTCAGATTTTTTTCCCAATAATTTTCCCACGGTCGACGTTTGGTTCACACAGCTTTAATTACTCGGTGAATCCCTTTCTCCATTTTAAACAATGGTGCACCTTTAGCGATCCACCAGCCCTCCGGCACCACATCTTTAACCAGAGCGGATAGGAAATTGATGGTCAGAGCCTCCCCTAATTCCTCCATTGATTATCTTAATAGCCTGGGGTAAATTTCTTCTGAGCCTCGTGAAGTATCTTCTTTCACATATGCTAAACTCCTTAACATTTCCTTTCTCACTACGTTCATCTAATCTAATATTTCATACACCAACTCTTAACTGATATGTCTGCATCGTGTCCATTGTGAAGACAGGTACAAATTATTAATTGAGAAACATTCCCACGTCTTCTAAATCCACACATGTTACTTTTTGGTCTCTAATAGATCATACACTTTCTTTTGCTAGGCTTTTGCCCTTTATGTATTAAAACACATATTTGTGTTATCTTTGATTCCACTTGCCAATGTTTATTCATGCTTTTTTAATTTCATTTTTAATTCCACTTTCTGTACTCCGCTTGGCTTTCTGTGCAGTATTTAGATTTCTGTATCTGACTTAAGCTTCCTTTTTTGCATTATCTTATTAATTGACATGCAGCAGGCTCTAGATGTTGAGACGCTTTTTCATTATAGGAAGATATTTGCTCTGAACCCTCACTATTTCCTCACTGAATGCCTCACACTACTCCGACACTGATTTAACTTCTGTAGTTTCCTGTACACGTTTCATAAATCACATCCCACCTCAGTAAAACTTGCCTTTCCCCAATTGAAAAATTTATCTCCTAGTCTATCTTTCTCCTTTTATATAACGACTGTAAATCTTACTGAATTATGATCAATGCCACCAAAAAAGTTTCACTCACCCATCCAAATTCATTCACTAAAACAAAGTTCAGAACTTCTCCCTGTCTTGTTTGTCTTGCTAAGTACTGGCTAAAAATGCTCACCACAATATATGTTATGAATACTGCGCCCTCTATACTTTGTACACTAATTCTATGCCAATTATTACCCTGGAATGTGAGGTTGGTGTCAAAGCAAAGCCTTTACAACTGGCCACAATTTTGCTCCGCACAAGTATCCAGCTGTGTCGAGCATTTCGTGTCATCCGATGTGTAATACAAATCAGCGGATATAAATGGGTCCCTAGATATTTTTTTCATTCTGGGATGTGGTCATCGCTGGCAAAGCCAGCATTTATTGGCCATCGCCTAATTACCCTTGTGAAGGCGGTGGTGAACCGCCTTCTTGAACTGCTGCTGTCCTTGGGGTAAAAGTAATGTTAAATAGGGATTTCCAGAATTTTGACTCCGCGACGATGGAGGAACGGCTAAATATTACCATGTCAGGTTGCTGTGTATCTTTGAGGGGCACTTCTAAGTGATGATGTTCCCATGCACCTGCTGCCCTTGTCCTTCGAGCTGGAAGAGTTTGCTGGTTTGGGTGGTGCTGCCGAAGAACCCTTGGCCAGTTTCTGCAGTGCATCTTGTCGATGGTACATAGTGCATCCACGGTGCACTGCTTTTGGAGGGAATGAATCTTTAAGGGGTGATGGATGGTTTTCCAATCAAGCGGGCTGCTTTGTCTTGAATGGGGTTGAGCGTCTTTTGTGTTGTTGGAGCTGCACTCATCCAGGCAAGTGGAGTGCATTCCATCCACACTCCTGTCATGTGGCTTGTAGATGGTAGAAAATCTGAGTGAGGAGTTGAGACACTCGCCAAGAGTATCCAGCCTCCTACGTGCTCTTGTTGCCACATTATTTATGTAGCTGGCCAAGATAAGGATTTCCTCAATGGTGACCCCCAGGATTTGTTAGGCGGGGATTCGGCGATCGTAATGCTGTTGAATGTTGGAGGTTGACATTGCATGCCACTTTTGTGTTGTGAAAGCTCAGTCTGGCAGCTATGACCTTCAAGACTCGTCCAGCACGGTCAATAGTGGTGATATTGAGCCACCTTTGTTGATGGTCATTGAAGTCCCGGAACCTGATTGCATTCTGTGCCCATGCTATCAGTGCTTCTTCCAAGTGGTGTTCAACATGAAGAAGAATTGATTCATCAGCTGAAGGTGGTCGGTAATTGGTAATCAGCAGAAGATTTTCTTGCCATTATTTGACCTGATGTAGTTGATTTTGCATCTATGGACATTGCGAACATATTCGACAAAGTGATACACCAGAGGTCATTAAGAAATGGAAGCCCAGGTAATTAATATGAAAGTGTCGGTATGCATGCACAGTTAGCTCAATAACACCAGTGAAGTGTGCTGGTGTGTGGATGTTTTTCAGATTGTGAGGAGGTTTGCCGTGGTGTTCCTCGGTGTATATTTTGGCTCCATTGCTCTTTGCAATTTTTATAAACGACCTCGAATCGTGTGTAAAGAGCGGAATTCTAAACTTTCGAGATAAATTAAAACTTGGCAAAGTAGTCGGTAATGATGTGGATTGTGATAGGCTTTAAGTTGATTGAGACATGATTTTGAAATGGGCAGCAGCATGGTAGATGGTGTTCAAGGTGGCGAAGTATGAAGTGATACCGCTTGATCGCATGAATATGGAAAGTCAGTATGCATAAATGGCACGACATAGAATATTCTAGATGAACAGAGAGACCTTGGCGTGCATATCCACAAATCGTGAAAGATGGCAGAAAAAGCTGTGAAGTGGCTTAAAATGGATATCGGTTATTTGGGTTTATAAATAGATGAATAGAATATAAAGGCAAACAGATCATGTTTTCAAGTATATATCTCATATCCTTTTGAAAGTTACTATTGTATCTGCTTGCTCACCTTCTCAGGCATTGTGTTCCAGATCAGAACAAGTCGATGCATAAAATCAAGCCTCCTCATGTCTTTCCTGGATTTTGGTGGGAAGTTTTAGCTGCTGTACCATTTTTCTACCGAACCTCCTTCCAGTGGAAGCAGTTTCTCCCGATCTAATCAATCTAATTCATGATTGTGACCGTCTTTGTTAAATCACCGCTTAAACTTCACTGCCGAAGGAGAACATTTCCAGTTCCTCTAATCTCTCCACAGAACGTTCATGCCTGGTAAAGATTCATGGATTAGGTCTGATGAGGATCGCGGTAATGTGTGATTTTCTACTCTGTCCCAGGAAGTAGGAACATAACTGCAACATACTCCTGGCAGCTTGTTGTTTGCAGTGGTTCTGTGGAACAGTTTGTATTTACGGATGGGTTCACAGAAATTGTGCCATAAATCCAGTAAGTCTATTGAAATTGTAAATCTTTATTCAGTTAACAATGATTGCATCACCATTTATAGGGATGGGGCACTCGGACACTTGTCGGACAGGCTCCTGGATGTGTATCAATATTGGTGGGAAGCCTCAGGGATGTTTCAATATTTACAGCAGGCACATGGTCATACCTGACATTGTAAAGGGTCAATGGATGTAAATTCCTGGGAACAATTCATCGGCATGTCTACAGTTTCGTTGTGGTCTCGAGGAGGGTGTCAACATTTTAAGGGCTGTGGAAACGATATAAATATATTAACGGGATTTCACCCACATAATTTGATTACATTGGCTGAGTTTAAAGTGCACACTGAGAATTGGAGAGACATTTTCTGAAATAACGGAACCAGAAAATTAATCATAAACCTGAACCAAACCTGTTCCCGATTACCCAATGCTGCCAGACTGAAGATTTCACATAGTCTGTTCTTCCCTGGATTTTGGGGAGATTCATTTTCCATCTGTGCAATATCTGACTAAACGTAAATGTGACATTGCAACATGTTTTTAAAAAAGTGATTAGCTGAATCTGTTTGCTTAGTCGCTGTAACTAATATCATTCTCCTTCTACCTAATTATACAGTGGAGATTTCGCCCACCTTACTTAAGGGCATGCGTTCAATGTGTTAAACCAAATTGCCTCTAAGAGTTTCGTCTGCTGAACAAACCGAAGCAGCATTCTGCAGATGTAGAACGAATGGATCGGAGTCAGTCAGTTGAATATACGGAATGGAAGATAATTAAACGTACACAGAAAATGTATTTTCCTGCCCTCGCTTTTACTGGCGTTCCTGGTAAGTCTCCATTTTCAGATATTAATTCCGTAACCATTTTAATTGTATTCCGGATTCTATCTTTCAAATCCCATTTTCTGTCGATGTTCCTTGGAAATGACCATACCATTATGTCATTATGTAAACGGTATTTAACTGTAAACATTGTGCTCATTACACAAGTCTCCATATCCAACAATTCATCGTATTCAGCTTATTCCACTTGTTATGTGAATGAAAGTATATTGTTGCCGCGAAATTGTCACTGGGAAACTTATTTAATGAATAGTTTATAGTCTGCTGCCTATTGTCAGCTCTGGAAGAAGATTTGAATCGTTATCATCTTGGCGTTAAACAATAACTGATGAGGTCAGTAGAATCAAATGTGGCTGGAGAATGATTTACATAACCAGCCATAGTTCTTGCATTGAATTAAAAGGAAGGCGAATAAGACGGGTTCTGTTATTGCTGAGCAGTCTGTTTCCCGTCCGATTATCATTGTGGGCTCCAGACAGGGGGTGTTAAATGTTTGACAGTGAAAACAATATCACATCAAATCAGACAGATATTCATTGATTTAATATATTGTTTTTATATCTACTGGGTAAACTGAATGATACAGATCTGCAATTGGCCAAAAATCATTCCAATTGTTTTCATTTCCAATTGATTGTAAATGGAGTACGAAATGTTTAGAGTAAATTTCATTGTGATATAATCACCTTATATTCCCTCGATCAAATTGCAACCTATTCATTTCTCACTCACAGGTGGAAAACAGCAGAATAGCATTGATCCGTTTCAATTCAGATACCTACTCAACATCAAGGTGGAAGATCACATTGTTAGTTACACCATCAGACCATTCACAGTGACTTGCTCGAATAGCTTTGAGATGTAAGTGGAAATTCTCCCATTACAGGAATTATTAGAAAGAGATAGATAGAGATAAAGGAATGGATAACGAGATGGATCGACAGATAAACAGGTGGCAGACCATCAGACATTTATCGTTTTATGGACAGATAGACAGAGAGACAGTCCGCGAGATAAAGAAGGAGAGGCAGCTTTATATATATATATATTATAGTGTGTAAGAGAGAGAGAGAGAGAGAGAGAGTGAGAGCGAGACAGATTTATGGATAGATAGATCGATATTTTTATGGAGATAGAGACATGGAGAAATGGAGAGATAGAAATAGATGGATACATAGACTAACATTTAGACATACAGACAGACAGAGTGTGCACAGCTCAGTAATTTGCTTTTCATTGAGTTAAATAGGTGACAAAACCGAGTCGGGTTTTTGAAACATCCACCCATTCGACAGCATCCGGTTTCCCTCTTCACCGAAAGTTGAAAGGTTGCCCCAGTGATCAATGACTGAAATGGGACTGAGTAGAAGAGCTCAGTCAATCGCTACTGCCATTACATATCCGGGAGCAAAAGAGAAAACTCCGCTAATATTGCCAATACCCATTTAAAAAAATATGTCTACCTCTTCCTGCCCCAATGGGTTTGTGTCCTTTTGGAGTTTTCACAAAAGAGGTACCTCATGTGCCACAGGAGATTTCACAACATTCTCCTTTGGTCCATTTTGCTGCTGTCGTTTCGCACCCCAGATGTTTCTTGCCCAGGTAGAGAAGATTCAGCCTTACTCCCTCTATGCTGTTTGCCGGAGTTTGACACTCAAACAGACTACTCCCTCCTCATGGCCCGGTGTCCTCCTCTGCTCCTTGTTCTGATCTCTTTAGTTTGAAGTATATCCTCTGAGAGTGATTCTCGCTCTCTCCTGTTCCGACCCATCTCATGGCTGATGTTTATTTTCAAATGTCTAATTGATGGTTTTATTTCATTCATGTTATCTGACCCTTGCATCTAATTCCAGGTAAAACTTGAATCACATCCGCCAAGCGCGAACAAGGCGAATTCTGGACGGACACTTGTTACAGGCCGGCCGGTTTGCTTTCCATTGAATCTAATGTTGCGTGCAATTGGACGGGGCATGAAGCCAGTGTCAGCCTTGATCCCTCCCCATTCGAGCTGGCCGGGTGAGTTTATTCGGGATTTAGTTCCGGTTCCTTGATCAATCTGAAATGACTATTCTTAAAGTTTGAACCGAGGCACCCGCAAAAACACGTCCTTCTGCCATGGCACTTAACCTGGCTGACCAAACATTTATCTGCTCGAACATTCAAACACTTTCCAGCAGAGTGCTTTGCACACTGAGCAGCATCAGCACCCAAGTGATTACCCCAATATTTCCCAGCATCTCTGATCAGGACCAGGACAGAGGAGATTAGCCAAAACCTATCCCCTTGTCACTGATCAGGAGCAGGAACCAGGAGATAGCCACAATATATCCCAGCATCACTGATCAGGAGCAGGACCCAGGGGATTGCCCCAATATATACCAGCATCACTGATGAGGAGCAGGACAAAGATGATTGCCCCAAAAAATACCAGCATCATTGATCAGGGGCAGGACGCAGGGGATTGCCACAATATATACAAGCATCACTGATCTGGAGCAGGACCCAGGGAATTGCCCCAATATATACCAGCATCATTGATGAGGAGCAGGACCCAAGGGATTCCCCCAATATATACCAGCATCACTGAGGAGGAGCAGGACCCAGGGCATTGCTCCAATATATACCAGCATTACTGATCAGGAGCAGGACCCAGGGGATTGCCCCAATATATACCAGCATCACTGATCAGGAGCAGGACAAAGGAGATTGCCCCAATAGATACCAGCATCACTGGTCAGGAGCAGGACCCAGACGATTGCCTCAATAGATACCAGCATCACTGATGAGGAGCAGGACCCAGGAGATTGCCACAATATATACCAACATCACTGGTCAGGGGCAGGTTGCATGGGATTGCCCCAATAGATACCAGCATCACTGATGAGGAGCAGGACCCAGGGGATTTCCCCCATATATACCAGCATCACTGATGAGGAGCAGGACCCAGGGGATTTGCCCCATATATACCAGCATCACTGATCAGGAGCAGGACCTAGGGGATTGCCCCAATATCTACCAGATTCAATGATCAGGAGCAGGACCAAGGGCATTGCTCAAATAGATACCGGCATCACTGATCAGGGGCAGGACCCAGGGGATTGCCCCAATAGATACCAGCATCACTGATCAGGGGCAGGACCCAGGGGATTGCCCAAATATATAGCAGCATCACTGATCAGGAACAGGGGCCAGGGGATTGCCGCAATATATCCCAGCATCACTGATCAGGAGCAGAACCCTGGAGATTGCCCCAATATATACCAGCATCACTGATGAGGAGCAGGACCCAGGGGATTGTCCTAATATATACCAGCATCACTGATCAGGAGCAGGACAAAGGAGATTGCCCCAATAGATACCAGCATAACTGATCAGGAGCAGGGCAAAGGAGATTGCCCCAATAGATACCAGCATAACTGATCAGGAGCAGGACAAATGAGATTGCCCCAATAGATACCAGCATCACTGATCAGGAGCAGGACCCAGAGGATTGCCCCAATATATACCAGCATCACTGGTCAGAGGCAGGTTGCAGTGGATTGCCAAATAGATACCAGCATCACTGATGAGGAGCAGGACCCAAGGGATTTCCCCCATATATACCAGCAGCACTGATCAGAAGCCGGACCCAGGGGATTGCCCCAATATATACCAGTATCACTGATCAGGGGTAGGACACAGGGGATTGCCCCAATAGATACCAGCATCACTGATCAGGGGCAGGACCCAGGGGATTGCCCCAATAGATACCAGCATCATTGATCAGGGGCAGGACCCAAGGGATTGCCCCAATATATAGCAGCATCACTGATCAGGAACAGGACACAGGGGATTGCCCCAACATATCCCAGCTTCACTGATCAGGAGCAGAACCCAGGAGATTGCCCCAATATATACCAACATCACTGATAAGGAGGTGGACCCAGGGCATTGACTCAAAATATCCCAGCCTCACTCATTAGGATCAGGAACCAAGAGATTTCACAATATATACCAGCATTACTGATCAGGAGCAGGACGCAGTGGATTGTCCTAATATATACCAGTATTACTGATCAGGAGCAGGACCCAGGGGATTGCCCCAATAGATACCAGCATCATTGATCAGGGGCAGGACCCAAGGGATTTCCCCAATATATAGCAGCATCACTGATCAGGAACAGGACCCAGGGGATTGCCCCAACATATCCCAGCTTCACTGATCAGGAGCAGAACCCAGGAGATTGCCCCAATATATACCAACATCACTGATCAGGAGGTGGACCCAGGGCATTGACTCAAAATATCCCAGCCTCACTCATTAGGATCAGGAACCAAGAGATTTCACAATATATACCAGCATTACTGATCAGGAGCAGGACGCAGTGGATTGTCCTAATATATACCAGTATTACTAATCAGGAGCAGGACCCAGGTGATTGCCTCAATATATCCCAGCGTCACTGATAAGGAGCAGCACCCAGGGCATTGTTCCAATATTTACCAGCATCACTGATCAGGAGCAGGATCCAAGGGATTGCTCCAATATCTCACAGCATCACTGATCAGTAACAGGGCCCTGGAGATTGCCCCAATATATACCAGCATGACTGATCTGGGGCAGGGCCCAGGGCATTGCCCCAATATATCCCAGAATCACTGATCAGGAGCAGGGCCCAGGGGATAGCTCCAATATATACCAGCATCACTGATCAGAAGCAGGATCCAGGGGATTGCTCCAATATATCCCAGCATCACTGATCATGTACAGGGCCCAGGAGATTGCCCCAATATATACCAGCATCACTGATCAGGAGCAGGTGTCGTGGACAATGTTGAATGGAAGAGATGAGAGACAACATCAATGTAATGGAAAGGACCTACAAACGTGGAAATAATAGTTTCGTAGGAGTGGATTGTCAGAGATATAAGGAACAGCAAAGTTAGACAATAAAAGATAAAAAGAGCTGCAAAGACGCAATTGGAAATCAAACTTGCGACGGACATCAAGAATAAAACATAGCTTTTTTATTATAATGTAAGGAAAAATGATTCAGTGGTAATGTGAGCCCTTTAAAACAGGCATGGGTAATATTGCAAATGAAAACAAGGAAATACAAGAGTTTTTGAGTAATTACATTATGTCCGTGCTCACAGTAGAGGAAGACGATACTTTACGTGAAATTCCAGCAAAATTAGTAATGAATCAAGGACTGGAACTCACTAAAGTTAACGTAAGCAAGAAACTAGTAACAGAAAAATTAAAATTAAAATCACGAAAAAATGAAAAACACCAAGACCTGATGGTTTCCACCAATTGTTGTTGAGCAATTAGGTAAACGTGAGTGTTTCGTTAGAGCCAACATGGAATCATAAAAGTTAGTTAATGTCTAACGAACGTTTGTGTTTTTGTTTGAGGTAATATCCAAATTAGCAGGCAAGGGAATGTCTATGGATGTAGTTTATATGCAACAAAGCAAATGTTGGTCTCTTAGTGGACGAGACTAGGGAATTAGTGAAGGGGAACATGGCAGAAATTTTGAACACATATTTTGTATCAGTCTTTATGGTAGAGCAAACTAAAAATATCCAAACAGTAGATAGCCAAGGGGCAATCGTGGGGAGGACCTAACGCAATCAATATCACTAACGAAGGGGTATTCAGCACTATAATGGGACTAAAGGCTGCTAAATTCCCTGAACCTGATGGCTTGCATCCTGGGGTCTTAAGAGGCCGAGAAGCAGAGATAGTTGATGCATTAGTTGTAATTTACCAAAATCTCCTGGATGCTGGTGAGGTCCCAGCAGATTGGAAAACTGCAAATCTAACGGCCCTATTTAAAAAAGAAGGCAGACAAAAGGAAGGAAACTACAGCCAGTTAGCCTATAATCTTTGGTTGGGAAATTGTTGCACTCCATTATTAAAGAAGCAATAGCAGGACTGTTGGAAAAGCAAATTGCAGTCAGGCCGAGTCAGCATGGATTTGTGAAGGTGGAATAGGAGAATAGAGCAGATGAATGCATGGCTGGAGAGACGGTGCAGGCGGGAGGGCTTGAGATTCGTGAGGCATTGGGACCGCTTCTGGGGGGAGGTGGAACCTGTAAATGACGGACAAGTTTCACATCAACAGAGCCGGGACCAAAAACCTCGTGGCGGGGGGGGGGGGGGGGGCGGGCGCGGTGGGGCGAGGGTTGCAAGTGCTTTTGTGGAGAGTTTAAAGTAGCTTAGCTGGGGGATGGGAACCTGAAAATACATTCTCAAGGTAGTGGATCTTGAATAATAAAGCAAAAATCAAGAAAGTAATTTTGAAGGAGAGAGGCTGCAAACAGGAAAATGGGGTAAAAAAAAATTAAAAGCTCCATGTCTAATTGTACATATCATTCGTGACAAAATAGATGAGTTGACGGCACAACAAAATACAAACGAGTCTGACCTGAAGGACAGACAGAAAGGATGCGGAGTCGGGATAGCTCTATTGGTCAATGTTGGACGAACTGCAACAGTGAGAAACGAAATTGGCTCAAATGATCAGGATGTTTAACAGTTTTCGTGGAGATAAGGAATAATAACTGGAAAAAGGTCACTGGTGGGCGTAGTCTATAAGTCGCTAAGACTAGGATCTCTGTTGTGTCGGACCATAAACCAGGAAATAGTGGGGGCTTCTAAAAAGGGAACAGCAATAATCATGGCTGATTTTAACCTCCATATTCAAAGGACAAATCAAATTGGTCATGATAGCCTTGAGGAATAGTTCAGAGAGTGCATAAGGGAGAGGTTCCTTGAGCAGTATGTAATGGAACCAACCAGGGGGCAGGCGATCTTGGATCTGCTCCTGTGTAACGAGAAAGGATTAATGAACAATCTCCGAGTAAAGAATACAATCGGAATTAGTGATTATAGCATGATTGGATTTCAAATTCAAATGGAGGTTGAGATAGTTGGATCTCAAACCAGCGTACTAAGCTTAAATACACGTTGCAGTGAAGGTACGAGGGCAGAGTTGGTTTAGTGGACTGGGAAAATTGGACGAGGAATGAACAGTGGCGTACATTACGGAGATATTTCCCTACTCTTCTGAAATATATATTCCAGTGAGGAGAAAAGGCTATAATGAATGTAACCTTCATGTAACAACACTGCAATACTGTGTCTACTTGAGAAATGCGCACGTTGACCACAGCGGGTGAACTTGTGGGAGACATCCCTCACCTTGACATCCAGGTATGTAAAGAGAGGTCCCACGCAGGGTCATCACTTCTTGGTCCTGTGAATAAAGGTGCAGGTCACAGAGTGACCTTGTCCATAGAATGTGCCTCGTGTAGATTTGTGGTATTGTATAAGGATTTTACAAAGGGTGTGAAAGAAAAAATATACATCCGTGGCTAACTGAAGCTAAAAACCACGATATCCAACTGCAAACAAATTGGTCAAAACTAGTGGGAGGATAGAAGATTTGGAAGCTTTTAAAAGCCAGCAAAGAATGATTAAAATTGATTAAGAAAAGGAATAGAAAAGTAAGACTATGAAATTAAAGTAGCAGGAAATATAAAAACATATAGCAAGATACCGGAATAGAGAAAGGAAAAGAGTGGCTTAATAAATGTTGGTCCGTAAGAAGTTGAGAACGGGTAATTAGTAATGGGAAACATGGAGTTGGCAGAAAATCTGAACAGATATCTTACATCAGCCTGTACGGTATAGGACACTAACAATATTCCGACAGTAGATAGTCAAGGGGCTATAGAGGGGTGAGGAACTTTACACAATCACAATCATTAAGGAGGTGGAACTGAGTAAGATAAAGGGACTAAAGACGGATAATTCCCTCCATCTGATGGCTTGCACCCTCTGGTCTTAAGTGAAGTAGCATGGATAGTGGATGCATTGGTTGTAATTTACGAAAATTTACCAAAATTCCAGGATTGTGAGAACGTCCGTGCAGATTTCAAAGCTGCAAATGTAACGACTCTATTTAAAAAGGGAGACAGACAAAAAACAGAGCACTATAAACCACTTAGCCTCATAGCTATGTTAGGGAAAATGTTGGAGTCCATTATTAATGCCGCAGTCGGAGGACATTTGGAAAAGGAAAAATCGGTCAGCAGAGCCATTATGGATTTATGAAGCAAAGTCATGTTTGACAAATTTGCTTGAATATGTAACAAACAGGGTGGATAAAGGGGAAACAGTGGATGTTGTATAGTTGGACTTCCCGAAGGCAATTGACAAGGTGCCACATACAAGGTTACTGCACATGATAAAGATTCACGGGGTTTGGGGGAAAGATATGCGCATGGAGAGAGGATTTGCTAACTAACAGAATGCAGAGTGATGGGATGAAGTGTTCATTCTCGGTTTGCCCAACAGTCGCTAGTGCGGTGCCGCAGGGATCAGTGCTGGACCCTCAACTATTTGCTATCTATATTAATCACTTGAAAGAACGGACCGAGTGTAACGTAGCCAAGGTTATTGATGATAAAAAGATGGGGGGAAAAGCAATGTGTGAGGAGGGAACAAAACATCTGCAAAAGCACATAGACAGGCTAAGTGAGTGGGAAAATGTTGGCAGATGGAGCATAATGCAGTACAGTGTGAGATCATGCACTTTGGCAAAAATAATCCAAGAGCAAGTTATTATTTAAATGCAGAAATATTGCAAAGTGCTGCATTTCAGAGGGACCTGGGGTTACTTGTGCATGATTCACAAAAGGTTAGTATGCAGGTACAGCAAATGATCAGGGAAGCTAATGGAATCGTGGGCTTTATTGCAAAGGGGATGGAGTATAAAGCAGGGACGTCTTGCTAAAGATATACAGGGTATTGGTGAGACATCATATGGAATACTGCAACAGTTTTGTTTTCCATATTTACGAAAGGATATACTTGCTTTGTTGGAGGTTCAGAGAAGGTTCATTAGGTTGATTCCTGAGATGAGAGGGTTGATTATGAAGGAAGGTTGAGGAGGTTGGGCCTCTATTCATCGGAATTCTGAAGAATGAGCGTGATCTTAGCAAAATGTTTAAGAATATGAAGCGCCTTCACAAGATGGAAGCATAGAGGATGTTTCCACTGACAGCGGAGACTAGAACGAGGGGGCATAACCTTTTTGTGAAAGCTGGGTAATTGAATAAATTTAAGAGAGAGATCGATAGGTTCATAACCGATAAGGAAATAAGATCTTCTGGTGAGCGGGCAGGTAAGTGGAGCTGAGTTCATGATCGGTTCAGCCAGAATCGTAATAAATACAGGAGCAGACGCGAGGGGCCATATGGCCGACTCATGCTCCTATTTCTTACGCTCTTATGTTGTTATATAGGATCACTTGTATTCGTTAATGTCTTCAAGAACAGAATAGAGAGCCATAGATCAAAGGTTGCGACGAAACAAAGATTTATGAGGTAGTAAGTAGCATAAAATTACAAAGAGACATTGATAGATTCAGTGAGTCGGCAAAACTGAGTAATTTGGGAGTATTTAGGGACAAGGAACCGAGGCAGATGAATGGAGTTTGGATACAGATTAGCCATGAGCTCATTAGTAGAGGAACAGTGTGGAGTGGTTGAACATTCCTATTCCTATATTTATATCAATAGCCCCACAATATCTCTGCGACATTGATCAGCATTAGGACAGAAGGGATTTGAGGATATAACGAGCATGGTGGATAGAGGTGTACCGATGGATGTGGTGTATTTAGATTTCCAAAAGGCATTCGATAAGGTGCTGCACAAAAGGTTACTGCAGAAGATAAAGGTACGCGAAGTCAGAGGAAATGTATTAGCATAGATAAAGAATTGGCTAACTAACAGAAAGCAGAGAGTCGGCATAAATGGGTCCTTTTCGGGTTGGAAATCGGTGGTTAGTTGTGTACCATAGGGATCGGTGCTGGGACCACAACTGTTTACAATGTACATAGATGACCTGGAAGAGGGGACAGAGTGTAGTGTAACAAAATTTGCAGATGATACAAAAATTAGTGGAAAAGCGGGTTGTGTAGAGGACACCGAGAGGCTGCAAAGAGATTTAGATAGGTGAACCGAATGGGCTAAGATTTGGCAGATGGAATCCAATTTCGGGAAATGTGAGGTCATCCACTTTGGAAATAAAAACAGTAAAAAGGAATATTATTTGAATGGGGAAAAATTACCACATTCTGCGGTGCAGAGGGACCTGGGTGTCCTTGCGCATGAATCCCAGAAAATTAGTTTGAAGGTGCAGCAGGTAATCAGGAAGGCCAATGGAATGTTGGCCTTCATTGCGAGAGGGATGGAATACAAAAGCAGCGAGGTCCTGCTGCAACTGTACATGGTATTGGTGAGGCCGCACCTGGAGTACTGCGTGCAGTTTTTGTTAACTTACTTAAGGAAGGATATACTAACTTTGGAGGGGGTACAGAGACGATTCACTCGGCTGATACTGGAGATGAGGATTAAGTAGACTGGGTCTTTACTCGTTGGAGTTCAGAAGGATGAAGGGTGATCCAATAGAAACATATAATATAATAATGAAAGGGATAGACAAGCTAGAGGCAGAGAGGTTGTTTCCACTGGTCGGGGAGACTAGAACTAGGGTGCACAGCCTCAAAATACGTGAGAGCAAATTATAACCGAGTTGAGAAGGAATTTCTTCTGCCAGAGGGTTGAGAATCTGTGAAATTCTCTGCCCAAGGAAGCAGTTGAGGCTAGCTCATTGAATGTATTCAAATCACAGAAGATAGATTTTTATCCAATAATGGAATTAATGGTTATGGGGAGAGGGCGGGTAAGTGGAGCTTAGTCCACGGCCAGATCAGCCATGATCTTATTGAATGGCGGAGCAGGCTCGAGGTGCTAGATGGCCTACTCCTGTTAGAAATTCTTATTTTCACATGTTCTTATGTTGAGTGGGCCAGCCCGATTGTTCTAGTCCTCAAAAGTAATGGCACGGTCAGGATTTGCGGCGTTTGTAAAGTAACTATTAATCGTTTCTCGATTTAGGACTAATGCCCGCTACCTAAGGCAGACGACCTATTTTGCGATGCTGGCAGGAGGCAAGACGTTCACCAACTCAGATTCAAAATGGGACTTTTCTTGTTTTTAGATCACACCTTGACTGAAAAAAATTACCTAACAATGTTCTTCGTGGATGCCTGATCAAAATGTAATTTCTAAGTGTCCAGTTACCCGCTCCTTAATAATGGAATCCAGCTTTTTCCCAACGACTGATATCAGGCTTACTGACCTATAGTTCCCTGTTTTCTCTTTCCCTCCTTTCTTGAATTTTACAGTGGCTACCTTCCACTCCGCTGGGATCATTTTGGAATCTAGGTAAATTTGGAAAATCACTCCCAATGCATCCATTCTATCTGCAGCCACTTCTTTTAGATCCCTAGGATGTAAACCATCAGTTCTATGGGATATTTCACTTTTTAGTCTCTTTCGTTTCTCAAGTACTTTTTCTACTCTCCTTTATTGTGTTATGTTCCTCATTAAATTAACCCCTTGTCCCCACTAGTCTTTGTATGATAATGTATCTCCGACTGGGAGGCAGATACAACAGATTTGTTCACATATCTTCATTTCCTCACACCCCATTAGAATATCTCCTGACTCAGACGCTGAGTGGCCAAATCTTACTTTTGCTACTCTCTTCCTTCTCACATACGTTAAAATGCTCTTACACATTATTTTGATAAGTCTTGCTAGTTTACTCTCATATTCTATGTTGCCCCATTTTATCAATTATTGGTCATCCTTTGTTGGTTTCTGAAACTCTCCGAATCCTCATGATTACTACTATTCTTGACAACATTATAAGCCTCCCCTTTTAATCTAATATTCTCCCTACCTTCTTCACTTATCAACGGATAGATCACATATTCCATTGAGTTTTTATTTATCAATGGAATCTATGTTCCTTGACAATTTTCAAATATTTCTTCAAAATATGGCAACTATGTATCTACAGTCATATATTGTAACCACATTTTCCAACCTACAATAGCCAGCTCGCCCCCCAAACTATAAAAAAGCAAAATAACGCGGGTACTGGAATCTGAATTAAAAAAGAAACTATATCTTTGGCTTTATTTATTTTTAAGGATCTCATTTCAGAATTAATTATTTCACTCTCAGAATCAGCATGACATTCCAACACACTCTGATCATTCCTCTACAGCGGACCCTTTACTATGATGTGAATAATTAACCCCGTCTCTTCAAACAAAACAACATGCAAAACAGTCTGTTCCCTGGTCGGTTCCATGAAGTATTGACCAGGATAATGTCTCGAATGCATTCCATGAACTCAGCCCCCAGACTACCCTTGCCAATTTTATTTGCGTAGTCTATATGTATATTTCAATTTCCCCAAGATTAATGTATTACCATTGTTACAAGCTCCAATTTTATGTAGATTAATAGTCCGTCCAAAGGTATAGTTCCAACACTTATCCCAGAAGTGTTTTCTGCCCCTTGTTATTTATTATCTTTTGCCTTACTGATTTTACCTCCTGGTCTTCTGAGCCATGTCCCTTTATCACTACTGACCATATGTCATCCTTTATTATCAGGGCTACCACAGTCCTTTTATACTCTGCTTGTCTTTTGGAAATATCAAGATCCCTAGAATTATTGGGTACCAACCTTGGCCATCTTGCAAACATTTATCTGTAATGACTATTAAATCAAAGCAATTTCTCTCTATTGGTGTCACGGATTCCACAATTTTGTTACAAACGTGGTTCACTATTATTTCCTATTTTACCTTATTTGCTGATGCACTACAAACACTAATTGCTCTGGTGGATATAAACATGGTTCTTAATGCTCTGTTGGGAACAGGAGCACACCTCGTGAGATGAAATCTTATTTCGCTCCGTGCCCAACACTGGGAGGCAGTTTACGTGCTAAAGACCATTTATTGAATGATGTCGTGGCTCGAACAGGGAAGAGACGGGTGTGATATGGGATTGTGTTCTGATTCCCGCCTGCTTCTAGATTAATAGGAATAAAGGTTGAATGAGAGAGTGAAGCACAGCAAGAGATGGGTTGCTCGAAGAATGTGTCGATAGACCTGATTAAAAGTGGCCCAAACACGAAGCAATAGAAGGATATTATCAGTAGACTAGCATAACCTGAGATCCAAGATCTGGTCGCGGTCCATTCTCCTTAAGTGAGGAAGCAGCGGGAGGGAAAATTCTCCATTTTCCTCCAAGAGCATGTAACATAATTCGTGTTCTGTGAGGCAGAAATAGTTCATTGTGAGAGCGTTGGATCTAAAGGTCCCTCCTTGTATCCCTAGAAGCGAGAAGGTTCGTATTGTGCCTCCTTCTAAAAAGGGAGAAGCAAAAGGGGTATTTCTGCTCCTAACCCAGCTTCTCTCAGACTGATTGGAGTAAAATCACATCTGACCCTAACCACGTCCTTACAATCAATGAATCTTCTCTGGAACAAGTATTCATGTAACCTTCACCAACAGGAAAGATCTGGTTGACAATCTTTTCGTTTATATCAATGGAGCGGAGGAGGAGTTGCGAGATGCTGTTCAACGAAGAGGTTTGTAGGGGGTGAAGGGGCAAAAGGACAGAGGGACGCTGGGTGTGACAGGGGCAGCCAGTCGGCCATGGTCTCTGGAGCCGAACGAGTGAAGTCCAGACGAGTAGAACAGGCTGGAAACAAAGTGCAATTTAGGAGCAGCCAATGTGGAGACAAGTGAGTGAACGATTTGTCAGTCTGGTTGTTTGGTGTTTGGTGTTTATAATGGCGGGTTCACTCCCGTTTTGTGTCAGAACGAATTGTGCTCAGATTCCCAGCTCTGAATTTCACATCATAGAGCTCAAGGATTCTTTGATATCAATGAGATTCAATGCCTTTTTCAGGAATTGGTGCCATACTACGTGACTCTCTCCAGCCGCTCGCTGTTAAAGATTGAACATTGTAGAATTTCACCTCCGGCTCGGGGTAAGTACGGCTCACTGTGGCTTCAGACACGTCGCCATTGACAACAAACCAGTGCCGAGAAGACCAAGGTCACACTTATGGGCACAGCTTTGGTGTCATTACCTACGAAAAGAAATATTTGCTTTACAGATTAAGTATAATAGACCTATAGTCTCAGGAAATGAGATGAATGTGTAGTGATCTCATCAATACGTATAAAACGTATATATAAGGCGTGAACCTTCTAACTCAGTGGCGTTTGTACTCCCAGTGGAGCTACGGCAGACAGCTGGCGATTCAGACAACATTAAGTCAGTGATGCAACGCGAAACTCAGAATGGCCATTTAATCTGCTTCAGGAGATGGAGAGGTTCATTGATTGTTGATTTCCTCTTTGGCCTTTTTCTAGCCTCTTTCCGAGTACTGCACCCTGCATCTCTGTAACCTTTAATGTCTCATGGGCAATGTTCCCCTTGTCACTTTAGAACAGCTACTTTGATACCATTACTGCTGAAATAAACAAGCTTTCCTGTAACTTTCAATTCACTCCCCCCATGGGTTACACAGACTGACGCTACCAGACAGCACCTGCTATTAAATCAATTGCCCACAGTTCTTGAGTCGTCCCTATCTGTAGCTTTCCACATGGCCTGAATCACACATTGGGCTTTGGCCAAGCTTCCCAGAATGCAATCCTGAACAGTTGATTAATACATCATTTTTTGAATTAATATCTTTAACCAAAATCAGCTCTTTTAGAAGGACAGTAATGCAAACTGACAGACAATCATTCGTATTTTAAATGTAAACGAGAAATGCCTTGCAGAGGAAGTGGATTATAGAATATCAGCAATCACCAGCATTGAGTCCAAAAGTGAGCAGATCCGCTGCGAGCAAGGTTTGAACCTCGTCGAGAAAAAAAGGCAGCACCCAGTACTTTACATTGTCAAATCATCGAACCTGCACTGTGTGCTAATTCTCTGAAATATTAAGACAGTGAAAAGTGTAGAGGAACAGAGGGAGCTTGGAGAGCGGATCCACTGATGCCTAAAGGAAGCGGGCCAGGTAGAATATGTTGTTAAAAATGCAAATGGAAAACTTGCCTTTATTAGTCGAGGGATGGAATAAAAGAATAAGGACGTTACGCATCAATTCTATAAATGAATGGTTAGGCAGCAGCTGGAGCACTGCATGCAGTTCTGGTCACCACATTACAGAATAGCTCTGATTGCACTAGAAATGGCGATGAGGACATTTACAAGAATGTTATCTGGACTGGAGAATTTTATCTATGAGGAAATATTGGAGATGCTAGGTCTGTTTCTTTGGAACAGAGGAGGCAGAGGGGAGAACTTATCGAGGTGTATAAAATCATGAGTAGCCTGGATAGTGGTTAGGAATGGACTGTTTCTCTTGGCAGAGGAGCCAGTTATCAGTGGACAGAAATGTACATTAATTGGGGGGAGGATAGAGGAGATATGAGGGGAAATGTCTTCATCCAGATAGTGCCGGGGGTCTGTAACCCACTACCTGAAAGGGGGGTAGAGGCATGTCCCCTCATCACATTCAGGAACGACTTGGATAGACACGTAAATATATTTTCTATATTTCTATGTAAAGTGCCGTAACCTACAGGGCTACGGAGCAAGAGCTATAAAGTGGGATTAGGCTGGATAGCTCTTGGTCGGCAGCCGGGGACACGATGGACCGAAGTGGCCTCCTTCCGAGCAAAAATGTATATGTTTCTATGTTTCTAAGAATGGAATTTATACTGCTTTTCTGCATAATAAAAAGGAAGCGAAAGAATTGCAGCGACAGTTAACATAATCAGAACCCGTCACATATGTAACAGCTGTATAATGTTTTCAAAACAGCTGTAACCCACGTTTCATTTTATTCACGTTTATTGCGATGTGATTTCCAGGACTGCGATTTGTGGCAACTCTTTAAGCCACAGGTACAAAAATGAGTATCTAATTCCCTGATCTGCATTAACTGATACTGAGCTGGCACTGTTCCAGTAGCTGGGCCACTCCCTGCAGTACACTGAGTCGTGGATTTAAATTTTTAAAATTTTTCAGCCCAACTGAGGTTGCGTTCAGTTCTCTTACCCTGAAACATTATTGTTCAAAAGGAGTTGTTTGAGAAGCAGAAACTCTCGCCCCATTGCTTGGAATGTAATCTGCATTACTGAGCCTTACTGCTGCAGTTAAACAGGTGAGTTTACCTGGCTCCGTGTGATCTACATGCCCCATAGGGATGTCCACTCAGGGAGCTTGATGATTGAAGTGACATGGACTGTACTGTTGAATGGCTCTGAATGTCCGTGCCCAATATTTCAGGTTAAATATATTATGCTGTGTTGTAACCATCGCTGGGAATATATTCTCACGCTGCTGGGCCCACCTGACTGTCACTTATAAGATAACACTGCCTGACAGTCTAAGCACAGGTTTCCTTTGTGTGTGAAATAGGTGTCCAGTCAAGCGATCAGCAGGCTCTGAAAAACGACTGAAATCAATGCTTCTCAGAGAAAATGCGACAAGATTCAATCATAAATAGGCCCAAAGAATCTTTCTACCTTACGCCAACATGCGGCATGGTGAGTGAGTGTTTCTTGGCAGTTCCTAATTCTACAAATAAGTATGCCACAGTGTAATCGCTTCTTTACTGTCCGTTTGAATATTCAACCCCTTTGTTCTGAGTTGTTTATTACACAGGCTGGGTGGGTGGGTGTGTGCTGTTTAGTGATGTCAGTGCCGAGAGTGTCGAGCTTTTATATTTCATTAATTATTCCTATGGCGGCCTTATTCAGATTAGAATAATCTTGGAATCTCCGACATTCATAAGGCAACCACGTTAATGCTTTCATCAAAACTTTTAACAAACACTTAATCAGGCTGAGCTCTGGGAACATGTATGGATGGTCGGTAACTTCAAATTTTCCGGTTCAGTTAATTGGATCTGGAACTGTTTCTGGGTGCTGGATAGGTTTACAGTGCGATGGGTTCAGTGATGGTTACCTGCTCAGTTTCTGTGTCCTGTCTCATTTTACATGCGTTGGTTTATTGATGGTCACTTGGTCTGTATCCACCATTGTATTAGGCCGGGCTGGCTCATCATTAGAGCAGCAAATTCTTATTTACAATCTCGTAGCTTTTAAGTCCCTCATTGGATGGTTGGAGCTCTGTGCTTTCAGGTTGAATTCACAGGGGTTCCCTCAGAATCCAGGGCAAAGATGACATGGAGTGTTTGATATAAATTAGAACAGTATCAGGAAATATATATATGATTAGTGACACGCTCCAGCATCTCGCTGCCAAAGATTGAGGTTTATTTAATGTCACGGAGAACGTGGGGTCAGTGGACCAAGCCACATTCATGACCTTTCGCTGCCTGGAAATCAGCAGGGAAGTTGTGCTGTGCACTATTTTGATCTCCTCACCTGAGGAACGCAAACGCTGTTTTAGTGGGGATACAATGAAATATTCCTAGATATATTTCTGGGCCAAAAGATTTCTCTTACGAGGAGAGATTGAGTAGAATGGGCCTATATTAACTGGTGTTTTGCTTAATTTATGTTAATTTCAAAATATACTTCATTCATGTAAAAATTTGCACAATACATTGGTAGACAGATCAGTACATTTGGATTCGGTCAGCAATTCCATACAATACATTTGAATGCTAACTGCAGTTCCGTTCAATAGATTTGCTTGCTTTACATTTCGAAGTATATTTCAGTACATTCCAGGATGCATTGCAATACAGTCATCATATTACTTTACTCGTGGCACTATACGGTACACGGAATGGGTGAGGGTACAGTTACATCTCTTTGCAACATACATTACTAAACAGAACTTGCAATATACATGGCACTGAATAGGTTTTTTCAGATCCTGGTGCTCAATGTATACAAAAGTTTACAATACAGCCCGAGGGGAGTTTTATACTTATTCCAGCTCCTGGGTTTATCGTGACGGAATGGCTTTAAACTGTGGTTCTTCCCGACCACGCCTTTGCAGCGACTGCACCAATTTTTTGTGCGTCCCTCAGCACGTACTCCTGGACCTTGGATTGCGACAGTGTGCAACACGCAGAGGTGGACATATCCTTGTTCCGGAAGACCAGCAAGTTTCGGCAAGATCAAAGTGCGTCTTTCACTGAGTTGATGGCCCTCCAGCAGCAGATGATGTCTGTCTCGGTGTGTGTCCCTGGGAACAGTCCGTAGAGCACAGAGTGCTGTGTTACGGAGCTGCTTGGGATGAACCACGACACCAACCACTGCATCTCCATCCAAACCTACCTAGCAAAGGGGCAATTCCAAAGGAGATGGATGACAGTCTCATCCGCCCCACAGCCAACTCAGTGGGAGAGTGCCACATCAAGTGTTTAGCTTCGTGAGAGGCAATCTCAACGAAACGTGTAAAATTTATAGCTGGAATGAACCTTCTAACTCAGCGGAGTGTGCTCCCAGCTGAACCTCGGCAGAGTGATGGTGGTTCAGACAACCTTTTTCTCAGTGGTGTAAATCATTCTCTAAACGGCCATTTCTTCTGAGTTGGGAGCCAAAGAAGTTCGTTACTTGTTGATGTCCTACTTGGTGGTGTTATTATCCGTCTTCAAATGCTTCTCCCTGATTGCCTACTACCTGGACTGTCCCATGGAATGTGTTCTCTTTGTCACTTCAGGTTTTCTGCCTTGATACCATTCCTCCTATTTTTATTTGTCGCCATGGTTACACAGATTGAGGCTACCTGACCGCACTTGGTGTTAAAAACGGTTCCCCACAGTGTCATTTATCCTCCTGATCTCTCACTTTCCAGACGGATCCAATGACACTTTTGGACATTGGCCAGGCTTCCCAGAATGTCGTCGTGTATAGTCAGTTCAATCGGTCCTTTTTTGAGTTATTACAATTAACTAACCTCAGCTCCTTAACAGCGTTACTGACATGTCCAACACCTTTCTAGAGAAAGTGGTTTAAAGAATATAAACCTTTACAGGAATTGAGACCAACACTGGGCAGATCCGCTTCAAGCAAGGTCTGAACCTGTGGGTGGAAACAAAGGCAGCACCCAACAGTTTACATTCTCCAATCGCTGACCTGCTCTGTCTGTTAAATCGTTGCAATGTTTAATGTTCTGCGCTCCTGATGTTCAATTTGCTGCAGTTTCATGAAATCGAACAGATTGGCAGCAACTATTAAAATCTCTCCTCTCTGAAGTGCAATAGTAATGTAGCATGTTCAGAACAGTTACAAATACACGTTACATTGTATTCATATTTGGTACAATATGATTTCCATTACTGCGAATGTTGTTCACTCTGTCAGCCACAGATACACAAGGAGAATCGATGTTGCTATTATCTGTGTTCGTGACACTAAGCTGGCGTAGTTCTACCAGAGAGGGCTTTCCCACCAGCTCACTTACTCCAATTGGTAAATCAATCTCCATCCTTGATCTCCATGGAGACTGATGTCGGGAGAACTTTCCCTTTCGTGAGACATTACTATTAAAAGTACATTTTTTTGAAAGAGGAATTTGTCCTCCACTGCGGAGAATATAAAATCTATTGCTGTGTCTGTTCCCGCAATTAAACAGCTGGGTTTTCCTGTCTCTGTGTGATCCACCTGTTTTAGGGTTCCCACACGGGGACTTTGAAGATTGAAGTGACATGGACTGTGCTGTTGAATTGCTCTGAGTGCCCATCCTCAATATTTCCGTTTAAATATTTTGTTCTATTGTAACCATGAGTGGCAATAACGCTGCTGTGTGCAACCGACTGTCACTAATAGGGGAATGTAACCTGAGAGTCTCAGTGCAGGTTTCCTTTGTGTGTAAATCAGGCATCCTGTCAAGCGTTCAGCAGCCTCTCCAAGAAGCAGAGAAATCATCAGCTCCCTCAGCATATGTGAGACGATTAGATGGATTTTGCTGCTAAAGATGATTTCTGCGTTTCTGCCTCATCCAGTGAGCTGAGTAAGTTTTCCTGCACACTTTGTACTGTGTAAATATCTGTTTCTCTCCGGGCGATCTGAGGTGTCAGCCCCTTCGTTCCGAGATGAGTCTTAAACAGGCGGCTGTTTAGTGAGGCCAGTGCCTAGAATATAGTGATTTACCTTTTATGACTTATTCCATGTGATCGCGTTGTTAGGCTGGAATAATTCTGGAATCTACAACATCAGTAATTACTGTTTTAGTTCAACTTTTAACGGTTTCTGACTCAGGTCAAGGTCTGCTATTATTTTCGGGCGATGGGTTATTTAATGTTTCTGCCTCAGTTCAATGATACAGGAGCAGTTTCTGGGTGTTGGGTAAGTTTGCATGTGTTTGGGCAGGTGGTCATTTTTCAATGTTTGTGTGCTGGGTCAGTTTAATTGTGCCGGTTAGATGATGGTCACTCGCTCAGATTCTGTGTATTGAGTAAGCTTACATATGTTGGTTTAGATGATGCTCAATTGTTCAGTTTCCAGGTGATGGGTCTGTTTACTTATGCAGGGTTATTTGCTGATGACTTGTTAACTTTCCGCTGTTGTTCAGGTCTGGCTCGATCAATGGATAGAGCTTGAATCTCTTCATTTCAGCGTCAATGGTTCAAGCATCCATTGGTCGCTTTGAGCTTTCCAATTTTTGTCAGATTTCACAGGTGGTCCACAGCTCTGAATTTTTCGGTCCTGTTCAAGGTATGTTTGCTATAAGTTAGTTTCAGCAACAGGATCTGAAAATATCTCCCTGATCCTGGACCGCTGCTGGAGATTAAACTATATTTATTTTCACCTGCTGCTGGGGGTCACACTGGCTCAATGCGTCTTGGGTCCCATCTCTCCCTTAACGACCCATCGCATCGGTGCCGAGAAAATGATGGGGAATGTGCACTGTGTATTGTTTTCGTTTGCTTACTGAAGAAAATGTAAAATCGTCTTCAGAGGTGAAGGTTAACTGGATTAATTCCTCAGACAATTCTTCTATCTGATGAGTAGAGTGTGAGTAGAATTGCCCTATATTCTCTGGTTATTGGAAGAATTAAGAAGAAAATCTATTGAGGAGGATGCTATTAGGCTGCAGAGTGACTTGGATAGGTTAGGTGAGTGGGCAAATGCATGGCAGATGAAGTATAATGTGGATAAATGTGAGGTTATCCACTTTGGTGGTAAAAACAGAGAGACAGACTATTATCTGAATGGTGACAGATTAGGAAAAGGGAAGGTGCAACGAGACCTGGGTGTCATGGTACATCAGTCATTGAAGGTTGGCATGCAGGTACAGCAGGCGGTTAAGAAAGCAAATGGCATGTTGGCCTTCATAGCGAGGGGATTTGAATACAGGGGCAGGGAGGTGTTGCTACAGTTGTACAGGGCCTTGGTGAGGCCACACCTGGAGTATTGTGTACAGTTTTGGTCTCCTAACTTGAGGAAGGACATTCTTGCTATTGAGGGAGTGCAGCGAAGGTTCACCAGACTGATTCCCGGGATGGCGGGACTGACCTATCAAGAAAGATTGGATCAACTGGGCTTGTATTCACTGGAGTTCAGAAGAATGAGAGGGGATCTCATAGAAACGTTTAAAATTCTGACGGGTTTAGACAGGTTAGATGCAGAAAGAATGTTCCCAATGTTGGGGAAGTCCAGAACCAGGGGTCACAGTCTGAGGATAAGGGGTAAGCCATTTAGGACCGAGATGAGGAGAAACTTCTTCACCCAGAGAGTGGTGAACCTGTGGAATTCTCTACCACAGAAAGTAGTTGAGGCCAATTCACTAAATATATTCAAAAGGGAGTTAGATGAAGTCCTTACTACTCGGGGGATCAAGGGTTATGGCGAGAAAGCAGGAAGGGGGTACTGAAGTTTCATGTTCAGCCATGAACTCATTGAATGGCGGTGCAGGCTAGAAGGGCTGAATGGCCTACTCCTGCACCTATTTTCTATGTTTCTATGTTTCTATGTTTCTATTGAGAATTAAAACATTTGTAGAGGGCTTGAACCGTCTAATTCTGATGCGAGCCGCTACCTGCTGAGCCGGGGCAGACCGATGACGATTCAGACAACCTTTCAGTTCGTGGTACAATTCATAACTCAGAATTGGCAATTCACCTGCTTCAAGTGACGTCATTAATTGTTGACCTCCTCCTTGGTATTATGTTTACTGCCTCTTGAAGATCTTCCCCTGTTTGTCTTTCTCCTGGTCTGTCCCATGGAATTTGGTATCTTTCTCCATTCAGAATGGCTGCTCTGATAACATTCCTGCTGACAGAAACATGTGAATTGCATCAAGGCAAGTGACGGTCAATTCTATCTTCCCCATGGCTACACATGGTGAAGCTAACAGACAGTGTCTGCTGTTGACAGGCCCGTGAGGCCTCCACATCTGTAGCTTTCCAGACAGCCTGAGTCAAACTTTTGGAATTGGTCAAGATTCCCAGTCAGTCTTCTTGAACAGTTAGTTTCACAGTTCATTTCTTGAATTAATATTTGTAACCGACCTCAGCATCTGTAGCAGGTCAGTAATACAACAATTCTTTCGTACCCTTAAAAGCGTCATTGAAACCCGACTAGAGTAAGTGGATTACAGAATATAAACTATTACACACATTGAGGCAAACAATGAGAAGATGTGCTGCGAGCAAGCTTTGAACCTGTGCGGGGAAACAAAGGCAGCGCCCACGAGTTTGAATTCTCAAATTGCTCTCACTGCACTGTGTGTTAACTCGCTGCAGTGGCTATTGTGCTGTATGCGTGATGTATAATTTGATGCAAATTCATGAAATCCAAAAGAATCGGAGAGATCATTAAAATATTCTAACCTCTCCGAAGTAATATATAACTTATTGAGAACATTTGCAAACACATATTTTTCATGACTGCGATTTTTGCTACCACTTTATGCCAGAGGTACACAAACGAGAGTCTGTTTCCTTATTCTCTGTGTACCTGGCACTAAGCCGACAAGGTTCTGGCAGAAAGGGATTTTCCTGCAGCTCACTTGCTCATATTTATTAATCATTGTCGATTCTTCAGCTCAATACAGACTGATGCGGGGATAACATTTCAGTGCCTGGGACATTACTCATAAATGTCATTTTATTGAGAAGCAGGAATTCCTCCCTCATTGCCGGGAAACTAAAATCAATGCTGAGCCTGTTTCCACAGTTAAACAGGTGAGTTTGCCTGTCTCTGTGTGATCTACATGCCTTAGGGTTTGCCCATTCCGGGACTTTCATGTTTGGATGGACTGTTGAATTACTCTGAGTGTCCATCTTCAATATTTCCGTTGAAATATATTTTGTTCGGTTGTAACCATGAGTGGGAATAATGCTGCTGTGTGCAATTGACTGGCATTAATAGGCGAATGTAACCTGAGAGTCTCAGTGCAGGTTTCCTTTGTGTGTACATCAGGCATCCTGTCAAGCGCTCAGCAGCCTCTCCAAGATGAACTGAAATCAGCAGTTCTCACAGAAAATGCGCGAAGCTTCGGTCGTTATTGCTGCTAAAGATAATTAATGGATTATTTCCTCAACCTGTGCGGTCAGTAAGTTTTTCTGGACAGTTGCGTGCAGTGTAAATATATATCTGCTGCGCTCCGGGCGATCTGAGATGTCAGTCCATTCGTTCCGAGCTGTTTCTTAAACAGGCGGCTGTTCAGTGAAGTCACTGCCCAGAATATCCTGCTTTTACCGTTTACTATTTATTCCAAGTGATCGTATTATTCAGACTAGCATTGTGTTGGAATCTGCAGCATCGGCTATTTAATGTTCTAGTTCAACATGTAAAGATCTCTGACACAGTCCGAGGTCTGCCATTATTTCCGAGCTCAGGTTCAGTTCATTGTTTCTGGTCAATGTTAATATTTAAGAAGAAGTTCAGTTCATTGCAACCACAGCGGCCTCTAGATCTTGGGTCAGTTTTCATGCGCTAGGTTAGGTGTTGGTCACTTGTATTGTTTCTGCTACTTGGTTAGTGTTCAAGTGTTGGGTGAGGTGATTGTCACTTGGTCACTTTAAGGACATTTGTTCAGTTTTGTTCCACTTGGTTAGGCATAAATCATTGGTCAGTTTCTCGAAGTAGGGTCAGATAACGTCTGATACATTATGTGCAGGTCAAGTGCTCATATTTCTGGAGGTGGGTCTGTTTACACGCATTCGGTTAGTTGCTCACCTGTCAGCTTCTAGGTGCTGGGTAGCTTTACGTGACCTGTGATATTTATGGTTACTTGCTTAGTTCAAGGAAGCTGGTTCAACTTAATGTGTTGGGGTCGGTTGTGATCAACTTATCAGTTTCCTCATACTGGCCCTGCTTACATGTATTGGCTTAGCTGATGGTCACTTAGACAAATTCTGAGTGCTGGGTAGTTTTCGTATCCCGGCGTGGTGATGTAAAGTTGGTAGTACCTGGGTGTTGTGTCAGTTTGAGTCTGCTTGGTTCGATAATTTAATACTGACCAGTCCACGGGTGCTCATTGAGTTTACATGTATTGCAATGCCTGTGGTTAACATGGTCAGTTTCTGGGCGATGTGTCTGTTGATGCATCTGTAGTAGGAGATGGTCAATTGATCAGTTTATGTGTATTAGGGCAGGTGATGTGTGTTTGGTTCGGTGATGATCTCTAGGACAGTTTCTGGGTGCTGGTTAAGTTGATGTGTGCTGTATTTGATGTTGAACCTTTCGTCAGTTTCTGGTACTGAGTACTGAGTTAGTTCATATGTGCAAATTAGGAGATGGTCAATTGGTTAGTTTCTGGGTGTTTGCTAGTTTACCAGTAATGGATGATGTGCTGCTGACGCGGTCATTTTATACTGTGTGGGTAAGTTTATGTGTGCTTGGTTAAATGATGTTCATGTCTTCATTTCTGCATTCTAGGACAGTTTCCGTGTGATTCGTTGTATAACCACCACTTGGTCAATTTCCAGCTGTTGGATCATATAACTTGTGTTGCTTTAATTGATGATTATTTTCAGGATATTTGGTCAATTTTCCTTCAATGGATGAGTTGATAGTAACTTGGGAAGTGTGTTGGTGCAATTAATTTAAGCTCGGTTATATGATTGTCAATTGATCAGTTTTAGGGCACTCGGTCAATTTACCTGTGCTGATATAAGTTTTGATCACTTACATAAGGAATTGGAGCCGCATTGGGCCATTTGGCCAGTCGAGCCTGCTCCGCCATTCAACAAGATCATGGCTGATCTGACTCAGGTCCACTTACCCGCCCGCTCCCCATAACCATTAATTACCTTATTGTTTAAAAATATATCTATCTATGATTTCAATACATTCAATGAGCTAGCCTCAACTGCTTCCCTGGGCAGATAATTCCCCAGATTCACATCCCTCTGGGAGAAGAGATTCCTTCTCAACTTGGTTTTAAATTGGCTCCCCCGTATTTTGAGCCGGTGCCCCCTAGATCTAGTCTCCCCGACCAGTGGAAACAACACTTCTGCCTCTATCTTGTATATCCCTTTCATTATTTTAAATGTTTCTATAAGATCACCCCTCATCCTTCTAAACTCCAACGAGTAAAAACCAAGTCTACTCAATCTATCATCATTAGGTAAACCCCTCATCTCCGGAATCAGCCTAGTGAATCGTCTGTGTACCCTCTCCAAAGCTAGTATATCCTTCCATTAGTAAGGTGATCAAAACTGCACGCAGTACTCCAGGTGCTGCCACACCAAAACCCTGTAAAGTTGCAGTAGGACCTCCCTGCTTTTTTACTCCATCCCTCTCGCAATGAAGGCCAACATTCCATTCGACTTCCTGATTACCTGCTGCACCTGCAAACTAACTTTTTGGGATTTATGCACAAGGACCCCCAGGTCCCTCTTCACCGCAGCATGTTGTAATTTTTCCCCATTCAAATAATATTCCCTTTTACTGCTTTTTTTTCCAAGGTGGATGACCTCACATTTTCCGACATTGTATTCCATCTGCCAAACCTTTGCCCATTCTCTTCACAGATCTAAATCTCTTTGCAGCCTCTCTCTTTCCTCTACACAACACGCTTTCCCACTAATCTATGTGTCGTCTGCAAATTTTGTTGCACTACACTCTGTCCTATCTTCCAGGTCATCTATGTATATTGTAAACAGTTATGGTCCCAGCACCGATCCCTGTGGCACCCCATTAACTAACGATTTCCAACCCGAAAAGGACCCATTTATCCCGACTCTCTGTTTTCTGTTAGCCATCCAATTCTCGATCCATGCTAATACATTTCCTCTGACTCTGCGCACATTTATCATCTGCAGTAACCTTTTGTTTGGCACCTTATCGAATGCCTTTTGGAATTCTAAATACACCATATCCATCGGTACACCTCTATCCACCATGCTCGTTATATCCTCAAAGAATTCCAGTAAATTAGTTAAACATGATTTCCCCTTCATGAATCCATGTTGCATCTGCTTGATTGCACTGTTCATTTCTAGATGTCCCGCTAATTCTTCCTTAATGATAAATTCAAGCTTTTTCCCCACTACAGATGTTAAACTAACCGGCCTATAGTTACCTGCCTTTTGTCTGCCCCCTTTTTGAAACAGAGGCGTTACATTAGCTGATTTCCAATCGGCTGGTACTTCCCCAGAGTCCAGCGAATTTTGGTAGATAATTACGAATGCATCCGCTATAACTTCCGCCATCTCTTTTAATACCCTGGGATGCATTTCATCAGTACCAGGGAACTTTTCTACCTTGAGTCCCATTAGCCTGTACAGCACTACCCCCCGAGTGATAGTAATTGTTTCTAGGTTCTCCCTTCCCACATTCCCGTGACCAGCACTTTTTGGCATGGTTTTTGTGTCTTCCACTGTGAAGTCCGAAGCAAAATAATTGTTTAAGGTCTCAACCATTTCCACATTTCTCATTATTAAATCCCCCTTCTCATCTTCTAAGGGACCAACATTTACTTTAGTCACTTTTTTCCGTTTTCTATATCGGTAAAAGTTATACTATCTGTTTTTATGATTTGCGCAAGTTTACTTTCGTAATCTATCTTTCCTATCTTTATTGCTTTCTTAGTCATTCTTTGCTGTCATTTAAAATTTTCCCAATCTTCTAGTTTCCCACTAACCTTGACCACCTTGTACGCATTGGTTTTTAATTTGATACTCTCCTTTATTTCCTTGGTTTTACACGGCTGGTTATCCCTTCTCTTACAGCCCTTCTTTTTCACTGAAACATATTTTTGTTGAGCACTATGAAAAGCTCCTTAGCAGTCCTCCACTGTTCCTCAATTGTGCCACCGTTTCATCTTTGTTCCCAATCTATTTTAGCGAACTCTGCCCTCATCCCACTCTAGTCCCCTTTTTTGAAACATAGTACGCTCGTTTGAGACATTACTTCCTCACCCTCAATCTGTATTACAAATTCAACCATACTGTGATCACTCATTCCGAGAGGATCTTTTAATCGGCATTCGTTTATTATTCCTGTCTCATTACACAGGACCAGATCGAAGATAGCTTGCTCCCTTGTAGGTTCCGCAACATATTGTTCTCAGAAACAATTCCGTATGCATTCTTTGAATTCCTCCTCAAGGCTACCCCGTGCGATTTGTTTTGACCAATCGATATGTAGGTTAAAATCCTCCATGATTATTGCCGTTCCTTTTTCACATGCTTCCATTATTTCCTTGATTCCCTTGATTATTGTCCGCCCCACCGAGAAGTTATTATTTGGGGGCCTATAAACTCCGCCCACAAGTGACTTTTTCCCCTTACTATCTCTAATCTCCATCATAATTATTCAACATTTTGTTCATTAACGCTAATATCATCTCTCACAACTGCCCTGATATAATCCTTTATTAACAGAGCTACCCCACCTCCTTTTCCTTCTTATCTACCTTCTACGGTAGATAATTCCAATTATTCACAATCCTTTGACTGAAGATATTTCTCCTCACCACAGTATTAAATCGCCGACCCTTAATCTGAGAACTGACCTCCTGTTTCAGGTTCCCCAAACAGGAGGAACATTTACTCAGCATTAACCCTGTAAACCCACGTTTTTATGTTGTATATTTTTCTATGCTTCAATAAGATCACATCTCATTCTTCTAAACTCGAGGGAATATAGGAATAGTCTACTCAATATCAACACATACGGCAATTCGCTCATCCCATGTAGCAGTCAAGCGAACCTTCTTTGCTCTCCCTCTAAGGCAAGTATATCTTTCCTTAGTAAGGAGTAATCTGAAAACGTCCCATTTATTCCTACTCTCAGTTTTCTGTCCATACAACAACCCTCAATCCATGCAAATATATACCCCAATCTCATGAGTCCTAATTTTGTGTAATAATGTCTTGTGTCGCACCTATCGCATGCTTCTTTGGAAATCCAAATAAACCACACCACTGAGAACCCCTTGTGCATCCCACTGTATACATTTTCAAAAAAAGTTAACAGATTTGTCAAACACGATTTCCCTTTCAAAATTCCGTGTAGACTATTCCTAACCATATTAAGACTTTTAAAATACATTCAACCCTGTCTCTGATAATGGATTATGTCATTTTCCCTACTATTGATGTCATGCTAACTGGACTATAGTTCCCAGTTTTTTTCTCTTCCTTCTTTCTGAAATAAGCCGTTATTTTCTTCTACATTACAATCCTGAGGAACTATTTCAGAGTCTATGGAATTATATACGGCTAATATCATTGAACCCATTATGACTGCAGCTACGTGCTTTCAAACCCGAGGACGTAGGTCGCTTGTTCCAGTGGATTTGCTGCCACTTACTCCCATTAATTTTACCTGTACTATGTATTTATTAAACTAATTTCTTTCAGGTCCACATTCTTACTTATCGCTTGGTTCCCACTTATTTCTGGAATTTTAACGTAGGTTAAGAACATAAGAAAGATAGAAACATAGAAACAGAGAAAATATGTGCAGGTGTAGGCCATTCGGCCCTTCGAGCCTGCACCGCCATTCAATGAGTTCATGGCTGAACATGCAACTTCAGGACCTCATTCCTTCTTTCTCGCCTTGTCCCTTGATCCGCCTAGCAGTAAGGAGTACATCTAACTCGATTTTGAATATATTTTGTGAATTGACCTCAACAACTTTCTGTGGTAGAGAATTCCACAGGTTCACCACTCTCTGGGTGAACAAGTTTCTCCTCATCTAGATCCTAACTGGCTTACCCCTTATCCTGAGACTGTAACCCCTGATTATGGAGTTCCTCAACATTGGGAACATTTTTCCTGCATCTAACCTGTCTAAACCCGTTAGAATTTTAAACGTTTCTATGAGATCCCATCTCATTCTTCTGAACTCCAGTGAATACAAGCCCAGTTGATCCAGTCTTTCTTGATATGTCAGTCCTGCCATTCCGGGAATCAGTCTGATGAACCTTCGCTGCACTCCCTCAATAGCAAGAATGTCCTACCTCAAGTTAGGAGACCAAAACTGTACACAATACTCCAGGTGTGGCCTCACCAAAGCTCTGTACAACTGTCTGCCCTGTGCTCAAAACTGCTCGCTATGAAGGCCAACATGCCATTTGCCTTCTCAACCGCCTGCTGTACCTGCATGCAAACCTTCAATGGCTGATGTACCATGACACCCAGGTCTCGTTGCGCCTCCCCTTTTCCAATCTGTCGCCATTCAGATATACTCTGTCTCTCTGTTTTTACATCCAAACTGGATAATCTCACATTTATCCACATTATACTTCATCTGCCATACATGTTCCCACTCACCTAAACTATCCAAGTCATTCTGCAGCCTCATAGCATCCTCCTCGCTGATCACACTGCCACCCAACTTATTGTCATCCGCAAATTTGGAGATACTACATTTAATCCCCTTGTCTAAATCATTAATGTACAATGTAAAAAGCTGGGGCCACAGAACAGAACCTTGTGGTACCCCACTAGTCACTGCCTGCCATTCTGAAAAGTACCCATTTACTCCGACACTTTGCTTCCAGTCTGACAACCAGTTCTCAATCCATGTCAGCACACTATCCCCAATCCCATGTGCTTTAAGTTTAACATTATGCTCTTGTGTGGGACCTTGTCGAAAGCCTTCTGAATGTCCAAATACAGCACATCAACTGGTTCTCCCTTGTACACGCTACTGGAAACATCCTCAAAAAATTACAGAAGATTTGTCAAGCACGATTTCCCTTTCAGAAATCCATGCTGACTTGGATCTATCATGTCACCTCTTTCCAAATGCGCTGCTATGATATCCTTAATAATTGATTCCATCATTTTACCCACTACCGATGCCAAGCTGATGGTCTATAATTCCCTGTTTTCTCTCTCCCTCCTTTTTTAAAAAGTGGGGTAACATTCGCTACATTCCACTCCATAGGAACTGATACAGAGTCAATGGAATGTTGGAAAATGCCTGTCAATGCATCGGCTATTTCCAAGGACACCTCCTTAAGTACTCTGGGATGCAGACCATCAGGTTCTGGGGATTTATCGGCCTTCAATCCCACCAATTTCCCCAACTCAATTTCCCGACTAATAAGGACTTCCCTCAGTTCCTCCTCCTTACTGGACCCTCTGACCCCTTTTATATCCGGAACGTTGTTTGTGTCCTTCTTAGTGAATACCAAACCAAAGTACTTGTTCAATTGATCTGCCATTTCTTTGTTCCCAGTTATGACTTCCCCTGATTCTGAATGCAGGGGACCTACGTTGGTGTTTACTAACCTTTTTAACTTTAAATATCTATAGAATCTTTTGCAGTCCATTTTTATGTTCCCTGCAAGCTTCTTCTCGTACTCTATTTTCCCTGCTCTAATCAAACCATTTGACATGCTCTGCTGAGTTGTAAATTTCTCCCAGTCCCCGGGTTCGCTGCTATTTCTGGCCAATTTGTATGCCACTTCCTTGGCTTTAATACTACCCATGATTTCCCTTGATAGCCACGCTTGAGCCACTTCCCTTTTTTATTTTTACGCCACACAGGGATGTACAATTTTTGTAGTTCTTCCATGCGGTCTCTAAATGTCTGCCATTGCCCATCCACAGTCAACACCTTAAGTATCATTCGCCAATCTACCCTAGCCAATTGACGCCTCATACCTTCAAAGTTACTCTTCTTTAAGTTCTGGACCTTGGTCTCTGAATTAACTGTTTCCATCTCCATTCTAATGTAGAAATCCACCATATTATGGTCACTCTTCCCCAAGGGGCCTCGCACAACGAGATTGCTAATTAATCCTCTCTCAACACCCAGTCTAAGATGGCCTCCCCTCTAGCTGGTTCCTGGACATCTTGGCTCAAAAACCATCCCTTATGCACTCCAGGAAATTTTCCTCCAACATATTGTTTCCAGTTTGCTTTGCCCATTCTAAATGCATATTAAAGTCACCCATGGGAATATAAGGAATCGGAGTAAGATACTCCCTCTAGCCCATCGACCTTGCTCAGAAATTCAATAAGATCATTGCTGATCATCGACCTCAGCTCCACTTCCCCACCAGACTTCCATATCTCTCGATTCCCCAAGACTCCAAAAATATATCTATCTCAACTTGACTATAAGCAGAGATTCAGCATCCACAAACCTCTGGGGCAGATAATTCAAAAGATTTCCCACACTCTGTGTGAGGAATTCCGCCTCATCACTATTTAAATGGCCTTCCCCTTATCCTGAGACTGTGTTCCCTCATGATATAAACTCCAGCTAGGGGAAACAACCTCTCAGCATCTACGACGTTGAGCCCCATCAGGATATTGTACGTTTCAATCTGATCACCACCTATTCTTCTAAACTGCAGAGAGGATAGACCCATTCTGCAGAATCTCTCAGCATAACACAGCTTCTCATCTCAGGAAATAATCGAGTGTATCTCTGTTGTACCATCTCTAAGGCAAATCTATATTACTTAGAAAAGGAGACCAAAACTGTGCACAGTCGTCCCGGTGTCGTCTCAGCAATGCCCTGCATAATTGTAGCAACACTTCCATACACTTGTACTCCAATCCCCTTGCAATAAAGCACACAATTGCATTCGCCATCCTTAATACTTGCTGCAGCTCTATGCTGGCTTTTTGTGTTTCTTTCACAAGGACACATAAAACCCTTTGAAGACCAACATTGAAACGTGTCTCATCATTTAAAAAATTCAGTTTTTCTCGGCTTTCTACCAAAATGAATAACCTCTCAATTCTCTTCATCATGCTCCATCTGCAAGCATACTGCCCCTCACTAATTCTATCTGTATCCCTTTGCAGACACTTAGTTTACCCATCACCGCTTACTCTCTCACCTAGCTTTGTATCATGAGCAAGCTTGGATACGTTGCACTCAGTCCCTTCATCTAGGTCATTAATATAGATTGTAAATAGCTGAGGCCCCAGCATTGATCCTTGCTGCACCCCACCAGTTACAGCCTACCAATCTGGAACACACCCGATTATCCCAATTCCCTGTGTTTTGTCCGTTAACCAATCCTCTATCCATGCTAATACATTACCTCCATTCCCTTGATTACTTATCTTGTGTAATAAACCTTAACGTGGCACTTTCTCGAATGTCTTTTGGAATTTCAAATATATGACATCCTCTGGTTGCCCTTTATCCACAATTCTAGTTATATCCTCAAAAAACTCTGCTAATTTGTCAACACGATTTTCCTTGCATAAAACCACGTTGACACTACCTAACCTTGTTTTGATTATCTCAGTGGCCTGTTACCACGTCCTTATGATTGGATTCCAGCCTTTTCCCGATGAGTGATGTCAGTCTAACTGGCCTGTAGTTTCCTGTGTTCTCTCTCCCTCCTTTCGTTAATAGCGATGTTAAATTTGCTATATTACAATCCACTGTGAACGGTTTAGATTCTAGGGAAGTTAAAAAGATTAAAACCAAATCATCCATTAATTCTGCAGCCACCTCTCGGCTTTTAGCCCCAACAGTTTCTCTAGATATGTTTCCTCAACTTATATTAATTACACTAAGTTCCTCGCCTTTTGTTTCCCACCAATGTCAGTATGCTTTTTGAGTCTTGTACTCTGAAGACAGGTACAGAATATTTTTTTACATTTTCTGCCATTTGCTTACTCCTCATAATCATTTCTGCTGCCTCAGTCTCTAAGGGACCAATGTTTATATTAAGTACTCTCTTCATTTTTATGGAATTGTATAAGCTCACACAATATGTTTTTAAGTTTCCAGTTAGTTTTCTCCCATAGTCTATTGTTTCCCTTTTTATCAATAGTTTGGTTGTTTGTTGTTTTCTGAAATTCTCCCAATCCTCATGCTTACTACTATTTATCGCAACATTATTCGCCTCTTCTCTCAATCAAAAGTTATCCTTAACTTCTTTAGTTAGCCACGGATGGATCACTTCCACTATGGAGTTTATGCTTCTCAATTGAATGTATTACTGTTGAGAATTATGAAATATTTATTTAAGCGCTGGCCACTGCTTATCTATTGCCATACCTTTTAATTTATGTTTCCAATCAACTTTAGCCAACACGATATTCATCGATATTCTAATTTAACTTTTAAGAATCTCGTGTTGGACTTGGGCAAATCACTCTCCAACGTGAAGCGAAATTCTATCGCATTATGTACACACTGCCTGAGAGATCCTTCACTATGAGATTGTTAATGAACATTGTCTCATTGCCGAATACAATATCCGAAATAGCCTGTTTTCTGGTTGGTTGAAATACGTAATGTTCTCTAAAACTGACCGGAATTAAGTCTCTGAACTCGTCCTCCAGACGACAGTAACAAATTTGATTTCTCCAGCCTCTATGCAGATTAACGTCCCCCACCATTGTTGCATTCTATACAAGTTCCTACTCTATCTTGATTATATTCTGTCCAACGGTATAGCTACCTTTGGGGGCATATATTCCTCCCACCAGTGTTTTCTGTCCCTTGTTATTCCGAAACTCCACCCATTCTAATTCTGCGTCCTGATGTTCCGATTCAAGATCCTTTCTCACTTCTGTCCTTATTTCATCCTTTATTATCAGGGATACCCCCCATCCTTTAGCATTCTGCCTGTCTTTTCGAACCTTAATTAACCTGGAACATTTAGTTTCCAACCCTGGACAACTTGCAACCACGTCCCTTTAATATCCTTTGGATCAAACCCATTCATCTATATTTGAGCCACGAGTTCAATCAACTTATTATGAAAGCGCCGTGTTTTCAGATAAAAATTTATTTGATCATTATTCCCTGCTTTGAAATTATTCTGTGCTGCACTGCTACCATTAAAATCTTTGTCTCTTACTTTCATACTCTGCCTCTTTTTACCCAAATAGCTAGGTCACTACCCATCCAGATATATCACTGAATTCACTCACACTACCCATCCAGGTACATGACTGACCTCATTCATACTGGCATTACCCATCCAGATACATCACTGATCTCACTCATACAGTCGCTACCCATCCAGGTACATCACTGATCTCACTCATACTGTCACTACCCATCCAGATACATCACTGATCTCACTCATACTGTCGCTACCCATCCAGGTACATCACTGATCTCACTCATACTGGCAATACACTTCCAGGTATTTCACTGACCACACTCATACTGTCACATCCCATCTAGATACATCACTGACCTCACTCATACTGTCACTACCCATCGAGATACATCACTGTCCTCACTCATACTCTCACTCACCATCCAGATACATCACTGACCCCACTCATACTGTCACTACCCATCCAGATACATCGCTGACCTCACTCATACTCTCACTACCCATCCACATACATCACTGGCCTCACTCATACTGTCACTACCCATCCACATACATCACTGACCACACTCATGCTGTCACTTCCCATCCAGATACATCACTGACCTCACTCATACTGTCACTACCCATCCAGGTACATCACTGACCTCACTCATACTGTCACTATCCATCAAGATACATCACTGACCTCACTCATATTGTCACAACCCATCCAGGTACATCACTGACCCCACTCCTACTCTCACTAAACATCCAGTTACATCACTGAACTCACTCATACTGTCATACCCATCCAGATACATCGCTGACCTCACTCATGCTGTCGCAACCCATCCAGGTATATCACTGACCTCACTCACACTGTCACTACCCATCCAGATACATCACTGACCTCACTCCTACTGTCACTACCCATCCAGATACATCACTGACCTCACTCATACTGTCACTACCCATCCAGATACATCACTGATCTCACTCATACTCTCACTACCCATCCAGATACATCGCTGACCTCACTCATACTGTCACTACCCATCCAGATACATCGCTGACCTCACTCCTACATTCACTACCCATCCAGGTACATCACTGACCTCACTCACACTGTTATTACCCATCCAGGAACATCACTGACCTCACTCATACATTCACTTCCCATTCAGATACATCACTGACCTCACTCATACTGTCACTATCCAGCCAGATACACCACTGACCTCACACCTACTCTCACATCTCATCCAGATACATCACTGACCTCACTCATATTGTCACTTTCCATCCAGGTGCATCACTGACCTCACTCATATTGTCACTACACATCCAGGTACATCACTGACCACACTCATACTGTCACTTACTATCCAGATACATCACTGATCACACTCATACTGTCACTACACATCCAGGTACATCACTGACCACACTCATACTGTCACTCCCCATCCACATACATCGCTGACCTCACTCATACTTTCGCTACCCATCCAGATACATCACTGAGATCACTCATACTGTCACTGCACATTCAGATACATCACTGACCTCACTCATACTCTAACTGTGCATCCAGATATATCACTGATCTCAATCATACTTTCACTACCGATCCAGAAACATCACTTATCTCTCTCATACTGTAACTACCCATCCAGATACATCACTGACCTCACTCATACTGTCACTGCACATTTAGATACATCACTGATCTCACTCATACTGTCACTACCCACCCAGTTACATCACTGAGCGATCTGATACTGTCACTGCACATCCAGATATATCACTGACCTCAGTCATACTGCCACTGTTGGGACGTCCCCAGCATCCAGGAGAGTTTGGTAAATTGCAATCAATGCATCAACTATTCCTGCTTCTACACCTCTTAAGACCATAGGCAGCAAGCAATCATGTCCAAGGGATTTAGCCGCCTTTAGACCCATTATTTTGCTGAGTACCACCTCCTTAGTTATTGTGACTTTATTAAGCTCCTCCCTTCTATAGCCCCCTGGCTATCTACTGTTGGGATATTTTTAGTGTACACCAGCATAAAGACTGATTCAAAATAGTTGTTCAAAATGTCTGCCATCTCCATATTCCCCATCACTAATTCCCTGGTCTCGTCCACTGAGAGACCCACATTTGCTATGCTGCATATTATTAATTTATTGCTTCCAATTCATGTACACAACAATGATTCTTGTTCTCTATATTCTCCTGAACAACCAGTCTACTAACCAGATCAATTATTGGCCCTCAATTCCAGTTTTCACTTTAACTAACATACCCTAACGTGTAACCTTATTGATTGCCTTCTGGAAGTCCATATAAAATACATCCGTAGACATTCCCTTGGCTGATTATTTGGTTGTTTCCTCAAAAAAAAATCACAAACGTTCGTTAGACATGACCTACCTTTTTTGATTCCAAGTTGGCTCTAACTAAACATTTACGTTTATCTAATTGCTCAATAACAATTGGTGGAAACCACGAGATCTTGGTGTTTGTCATTTTTTCGTGATATTAATTTTTCTATTACTAGTTTCTTGCTTACGTCAACTTTAGTGAGTTCCAGTCCTTGATCAATGAATTATTTTCCTGGAATTTCACGTAATATATCGACATTCTCCACTGTGAGTGCGGACATAATTTAATTAATCAAAAGCTCTTCTATTTCATTGTTTTCATTTGCAATATTACCCATATCTGTTTTAAAGGGCTCACATTTCCAATAAATCCTCTTTCCTTGCATAATAATAACAATGTTATGTTTTATTCTGGATATCCATCGCAAGTTTAATTTCTTATTACTTCTTTGCAGCTCTTGGTATCTTATATTGTCTGACTTTGTTATTCGTTATATCTCTGACAGCCCACTCGGACGAGACTATTATTACCACATTTCTTTGTTCTTTCCATTTGGTTGATGTTGTCTCCTATCTCTTCTGTTCACCATTGTCCAGGAGTCCTGCTCCTGATCAGTGATGCTGGTATATATTGGGGCAATCCCCTGGGTCCGACCGCTGATTAGTGATGCTGGTATTTATTGGGGCAATCCCCTGGGTCCTGCCCTGGATCAATGAAACTGGGATATATTGTGGCAATCACCTGGGTCCGGCACCTGATCAGTTATGCTGGTATATATTTGGGAAATCCCCTGGTTCCAGCCCCTGATCATTGAAGGTGGGATATATTGGGGCAATCCCCTGGGTCCTGCTCCAGTTCAGTGATGCTGGAATATATTGCGGCAATCCGCTGGGTCCTGCTCCTGACCAGTGATGCTGGTATATATTGGGGCAATCCCATGGATCCTGCTCCTTATCAGTGATGCTGGGATATATTGGTGTAATCCATTAGGTTCTGCCACTGATCAGTGATGCTCGGATATATTGGGGCAGCCTCTGGGTCCTGCTCCTGATCAGTGATGCTGGTATATATTGGGGTAATCCCCTGGGTCTTGCACCTGATCAGTGATGCTGATATATATTGGGACAATTCCTGGGTCCTGTTCCTGGTCACTGATGCTGGGATATATTGTGGTAATCCCCTGGTTCCTGCCCCTGATTAGTGAAGCAGGGATATATTGGGGCAATCCCCTGGGTGCTGCTCCTGATCAGTGATGCTGGGCTATATTGGGGTAATCCCCTGAGTCATGCTCCTGATCAGTGATGCTGGTATATATTGGAGCAATCACCTGGGTCCTGCTCATCATTAGTGATGCTGGTATATATTGGGGCAATCCCCTGGGTCCTGCTCCTGATCAGTGACACGGGGATATGTTCCAACGAATCTCCTGTTTAATTGCTCAAACTCCAGCAAACAGCACAGTCAGGGTATGGCTGAATCTTCTCTATCTGGGCAAGAAACATCTGGGGTGTGAAACAACTCCAGCAAAATGCACCAAAGGAGAATGTTATGAAATCACCTGTGGCATATGAGTTACCTCTATTGTGAAAACTCAAAAAGGACTCAAATCCTTTGGGGCAGGAAGAGGGAGGCATATTTCAAAAAATGGGGATTGGCAATAGTAGCGGAATTTTCCATTTTGCTCCCGGTTATGTAATGGCAGCAGCGGATTGACTAAGGGTTCTCTACTCTACCCCATTTCAGTCATTGATCACTGGGGCAACATTTCAACTTTCGGCGAAGAAATAAACCGGATGCTGTCTCATGGACCGATGTTTCTAAAACCCTACTCGGATTTGCTGCCGATTTAAATCAATGAAAAATAAATGATTGAACTCTACACAATCTATCTGTCTCTCTGTCTAAATGTTTGTCAATATATGCATCTATCTCTATCTCTCTATATCTCCAGATCTCTAACTCTCTAAAAATCTATATCTCTATATCCATAAATTTCTCTCTCTCACTCTCTCGCTCTCTCTCTCTGTATATATATACATATGGCTGCCTCTCTCTCCTTATCTCACTCTCTGTGTCTCTCTCTATCTGTACATAAAACTGTTTGTGTCTGATTGTCTGTCTCTCTGTCTGTCTATCTCTTTATCCATCCCTTTATCTCTATCTACCTCTTTCTAAAAATTCCTGTAATGGGAGAAATTCCACTTACATCTCAAAGCTTTCCACGACAGTCACTATGAATGGGCTGGTCGTGTAACTAACAATGTCATCTTCCACCTTGAGGTAGAGTAGGTATCTGAATGGAATCGGGTGTACCATGTGGGAACTCAGGGACACTCCCAGAGTCCCTGACGACTACGTATGCGGGAAGTGTATCCGCCTCCAGCTTCTGATGGACCGCGTTGCAGAATTGGAGCTGAGGGTAGATTCATTCTGGAGCATCCACGATGCTGAGAATTGATGAGTAGCACGTGTAGCGAGTTGGTCTTACCGCAGGTGAAGGGTCCACAGCCAGTTAGGGAATGGAAGACCAGCAGGAAGAGCAGTGCAAAGAAGGTACTGCAGGTGTCCCCTGCGGTCATCCCCCTGCAAAACAGATATACTGCTTTGAGTATAGTTGAGCGGGATGACTCATCAGGGGAGGGCAGCAGCAGCCAAGTTCATGGCACCATGGCTGGCTTTGCTCCACAGGAGGGCAGGAAAACGAGTGGGAGAGCGATAGTGATAGGGGATTTAATTGTAAGGCGAATACTTAGGCGTTTCCGCGGCCGCAACCGAGACTCCAGGATGATATGTTGCCTCCCTGGTGCAAGGGTCAACGCTGTCTCGGAGCGGGTGCAGGACATTCTGAAAAGGGAGGGTGAACAGCCAGTTGTCGTGGTGCACATTGGGACCAACGACAGAGGTAAAAAAAGAGTTGAGGTCCTACGAGACGAATTTAAGGAGCTAGGAGCTAAATTAAAATGTAGGACCTCAAAAGTAGTAATCTCGCGATTGCTACCAGTGCCTCGTGCTAGTCAGAGTAGGAATCACAAGATAGCTTAGATGAATACGTGGCTTGAGCAGTGGTGCAGCAGGGAGGGATTCAAATTCCTGAGGCATTGGAGCCGGTTCAGGGGGAGATGGGACCAGTATAAACCGGACGGCCCGCAGCTGGGCTGGACTGGAACCAATGTCCTAGGGGAAGTGTTTGCTAGTGCTGTGGGGGAGGAGTTAAACTAATATGGCAGGGAGATTGGAATCAATGCAGGGAGACAGAGGGAAACAAAATGGAGACAGAAGTAAAAGACTGGAAGGCGATGAGAAAAAGTGAAGAGCAGAGAAACCCAAGGCAAAAAACAAAAAGGGCCAATGTACAGCAAAATTCTAAAGGGTCAAAGTATAATAAAAAGCAAGCCTGAAAGCTCGGCGCGTCAATGCGGGGATCATTCGGAAAGCAGGAGAGGGCTCTGAGCTAGTTCGAGTGGGTGAGAGCGCAGATGAACAGGACCCCAAGAAAGAATGCCAAAGGCAGGAGACAACAGAGCAGAGTAGCACTGGGGTAAGTGTAAACCACAAGGTGATAGGAAGGGACAATATGTATGAATATAAAGGTGCTGCAGGAGGGGTCAAAACTAAAAATCATGCTTTAAAAACTAGTATTAAAACACTTTACCGAAACGCACGTAGTATTCGAAATAAAGTAAGTGAGTTGACGGCACACATCATTACAAATGGGTATGATTTGGTGGCCATTACAGAAACGTGGTTGCAGGGTGACCAAGATTGGGAAGTAAACATTCACGGGTATCTGAAAATTCGGTAGGATAGACAAGAAGGGAAAGGAGGTGGGGTAGCTCTGTTAATAAAGGATGATATCAGGGCAGTTGTGAGAGATGATATTGGTTCTAATGAACAAAATGTTGAATCATTGTGGGTGGAGATTAGAGATAGTAAGGGGGAAAAGTCACTGGTGGGCGTAGTTTGTAGTCCCCCAAATAAAAACTTCACGATGGGGCGGGCAATAATCAATGGAATAATAGAGGCATGTGAAAAACGAACGGCAGTAATCATGGGAGATTTTAACCTCCATATCGATTGGTCAAATCAAATCGCACGGGGTAGGCTGGAGGCGGAATTCATAGAATGCATACGGGATAGTTTCTTACAGAACAGTATGTTACAGAACCCACAAGGGAGCAAGCTATCTTAGATCTGGTCCTTCGTAATGAGGCAGGAATAATAAACGATCTCCTAGTAAAATAACCTCTCGGAATGAGTGATCACAGTATGGTTGAATTTGTAATATAGATTGAGGGTGAGGAAGTAGTGTCTCAAACGAGCATACCATGCTTAAACAAAGGGGACTACAGTGGGATGAGGGCAGAGTTGGATAAAGTAGACTGTGAACACAGACTAAACGGTGGCACAATTGAGGAACAGTGGCGGACTTTTAAGCAGCTCTTTCATAGTGCTCAACAAAAATATATTCCAGTGAAAAAGAAGGGCGGTAAGAGAAGGGATAACCAGCCGTGGATAACCAAGGAAATAAAGGAGAGTATCAAATTAAAAAGCAATGCGTATAAGGTGGCCAAGATTAGTGGGAAACTAGATGATCGGGAAAATTTTAGACGACAGCAAAGAATGACGAAAGAAGCAATGAAGAAAGGAAACATAGATTACGAAAGTAAAATTGCACAAAACATAAAAACAGATAGTAAAAGCTTTTACCGAAATATAAAACGGAAAAGATTGACTAAAGTAAATGTTGGTCCTTTAGAAGATGAGAAGGGGGATTTAGTAATGGGAAATGTGGAAAAGGCAGAGACCTGAAACATTTATTTTGCTTCTGTCTTCACAGTGGAAGACACAAAAACCATGCCAAAAATTGCTGGTCACGGGAATGTGGGAAGGGAGGACCTTGAGACAATCACGATCACAAGGGAGGTAGTGCGGGACAGGCTAATGGGATTCAAGGTAGACAAGTGCCCTGGTCCTGAAGAAATGCATCTTAGGGTATTAAAAGAGATGGCGGAAGTTATACCAGATGCATTCGTTATAATCTACCAAAATTCTCTGGACTTTGGGGAGTTACCAGTGGATGGGAAAGCAGCTATTGTAACGCCTCTGTTTAAAAAAGGGGGCAGGCAAAAGGCAGTTAACTCTCGGCCCGTTAGTTTAACATCTGTATTGGTGAAAATGTTTGAAGCTATCATTAAGGAAGAAATAGCGGGCATCTAGATAGCAATAGTGCAATCAAGCAGACACAACATGGATTCATGAAGGTCAAATAATGTTTAACTAATGTACTGGAATGCTTTGAGGATATAACGAGCATGGTGGATAGAGCTGTACCGATGGATGTGGTGTATTTAGATTTCCAAAAGGCTTTCGATAAGGTGCCACACAAAAAGGTTACTACAGAAGATAAAGGTACGTGGAGTCAGATGAAATGTATTAGCATGAATAGAGAATTGGCTGGATGGGTCCTTTTCAGGTTGGAAATCGGTCGTTATTGGTGTGCCGCAGGGATCGGCGCTGGGACCACAACTGTTTACAATATACATGGATGACCTGGAAGAGGGGACAGAGTGTATCGTAACAAAACATTCAGATGACACAAAGATTAGTGGGAAAGCGGATTGTGTAGAGGACACAGAGAGGCTGCAAAGAGATTTAGATAGGTTCAGCGAATGGCCTAATGTTTGGCAGATGGAATACAATGTCGGAAACTGTGAGGTCATCCACCTTGGAAAACAAAACAGTAAAAGGGAATATTATTTGAATGGGGAGGAATTACAACATGCTGCGGTGCAGAGGGACCTGGGGGTCCTTGTGCATGAATCCCCAAAAATTAGTTTGCAGGTGCAGCAGGTAATCAGGAAGGCGAATGAAATGTTGGTGTTTATTGCGAGAGGGATGGAGTACAAAAGCAGGGAGGTCCTGCTGCAACTGTATAGGGTATTGGTGAGGCCGCACCTGGAGTACTGCGTGCAGTTTTGGTCACCTTACTTAAGGAAGGATCTACTAGCCTTGGAGGGAGTACAGGGACGATTCACTGGGCTGATTCCGGAGATGAGGGGGTTACCTTTTGATGATAGATTGCGTAGACTGGGTCTTTACTCGTTGGAGTTCAGAAGGATGAGGGGTGATTTTACAGAAACATTTAAAATAATGAAAGGAATAGAAAAGATAGAGGCAGAGAGGTTGTTTCTACTGGTCGTGGAGATTAGAACTCGGGTCACAGTCTCAAAATACAGGGAAGCCAATTTAAAACCGAGTTGAGAAGGAATATCTTCTCCCAGAGGGTTGTGAATCTGTGGAATTCTCTGCCCAAGGAAGCAGTTGAGGCTAGCTCATTGAATGTATTCAAATCACAGATAGATAGATTTTTAACCAATAAGGGAATTAAGGGTTATGGGGAGCGTGCGGATAAGGGCAGCTGAGTCCACGGCCAGATCAGCCATGATCTTGTTGAATGCCAGAGCAGGCTCGAGGGTCTAGATGGCCTACTCCTGTTCCTAATTATTATGTTCTTATGTTCATATGAAGACTTTTGTGCTGTTTACCACCTGTGAGTGAGAACTGAATAGGTTTCAATTTGATCGAGGGAAGGTAAAGCGATTAAATCATAATGGAATTTACTCTAAACATTACTCCATTTACAATCAATTGGAAATAATATCAATTGCAATGGTTTTTGGCCAATTGCAGATCTGTATCATTAGTTTACCCAGTAGATATAAAAACAATATCCTTAAAGCAATGAATATCTGTCTGATTTGATGCGATATGGTTTTCAGGGTCTAAAAATTAACACCCCCTGTCCAGAGCACACAATGATAATCGGGCGGGGAACAGACTGCTCAGCAATAATAGAACCTGTCCATTCAGCTTCCTTTACATTCAATGCAAGGACTATGACTGGTTCTGTAAATCATCTCCACTCACTTTTGTTTCCACTGGTGCCATCATTTGTTGTTTAACGCCAAAATGATAACGATTCAAATCTGCTTCCAGGGCTCAGAGCAGACAGCAGAATATAAACTAATCATTAAATGAATCACCCAGTGACAATGTCGAGGCAACAATATACTTTAATTCACATAACAAGAGGAATAAACTGAATACAAGGAATTGTTTGATATGGAAACTTGTGTAATGAGCAGAATGTTTACAGTTTACAGTTTAGTTATGTTCACATAATGAAATAGGGATATGGACATTTTAAAGGAACATCGACAGAAACTGGGATTTGAATGTTAGAATCCGGAATACAATTAAAATGGCTGAAGAATTAATATCTGGAAATGGAGACTTATCAGGAACGCCAGTCAATGCGAGGGCAGGAAAATACATTTTCTGTGTACGTTTTAATGATCTCCATACCGTATATTCAACTGACTGACTCCGAGCCATTCGTTCTACATCTGCAGAACGCTGCTTCGTTTGTTCTGGAGGCAAACCCCGAGAGACAATTTGGGTTAACGCATTGAGCGAATGACCTTATGTAAGGTGGGAGAAATATCAACTGATATAATTAGGTTGTAAGGTCAATGATATTAGTTACAGCGACTAAACAAACAGATTCAGTTCATCACTTTTTAAAAAACATGTTGCAATATCACATTTACATTTAGTCAGACATTGCACAGATGGAAAGTGAATCTCCCAGATGGCCACGGAAGAACAGATTATGTGAAATCTTCAGTCCGACAGCACTGGGTGATCGAGAACAGGTTTAGTTCAGGGTTATGATTAATTCTCTGGTTCCGTTATTTCAGAAAATTTTTCTCCCATTCTCAATGTGCACTTTAAATTCAACCAGTGAAACCACATTTTGTGGGTGAACCCCCGGTAATATATTTATTTCGTTTCCACAGCCCTTAAAATGCTGACACTCTCCTCGAGATCACAACGAAAGTATAGTCATGCCGATGAATCGTTCCCAGATATGACCAGATACCTGCTCTAAATATTGAAACATCTCTGAGGGCTTCCCACCAATGTTGATACACATCCAGGAGCCTGTCCGAAAAGTGTACAAGTTTCCCTGTGAATGTTGATGCAATAATTGTTAACTGAATAAAGATTTAGAATTTCAACAGGCATACTGATTTATGGCACAATTCTTGAGAACCCATCCGCAAATACAAACTGTTCCACAGAACCACTGCAAACAACTCACTCCTGGGAGTTTATTGCAGTCATGTTCCTACTTCCAGGGACAGAGTAAAAAACACTCATTACCGGGGATTCTCACCAGACCTAAACCTGAATTGTTACCAGGCACTTCAGTCATGTGGAGATATTAGAAGAACTGGGAATGTTCTCCTTCGGCAGAGAACTATAAGCGGTGATGTAACAAAGACGGTCACGATCATGTAGGGTTTTGATAGATTAGATCAGGAGAAATTGCTTAACTGGAAGGAGGATCGGTAGCAAGATGGTACAGCAGATAACATTTCCCCCCAAATCCATTGAGGAGAAACTTAACTTGGCCAGCTACATAAATAATATAGCAACAAGATCATGTAGGAGGCTGGGTATTCTTGGCGAGTGTCTCACCTTCTAACTCAGATGTTTTACCATCTACAAGGCACATGACAGGAGTGTGATGGAATAAACTCAACGTGCCTGGCTGAGTGCAGCTTGAACAAGACTCAAAACGCTCGACACCATCCAGGACAAAGCAGACAACTTGATTGGCAAAGCATCCACCACCGTAAAGATTCACTCCCTCCAAGACCAGTGCACCCTGGCTGCAATGTGTACCATCGACAACATGCACTGCAGCAACTCGCCCAGACTTCTTCTGCGGCACCTGCTAAACCCGCGACCTCTACCAGTTAGAAGGACAAGGGCAGCAGGATCATGGGAACATCATCACTTGGAATTCCCCCTCCAAGCTACACAACGTTCTTACATGGTAATATTTTGCCGTTCCTCCATCGTCGCGGAGTAAATTTCTGGAACTTCCTCCCTAACAGTACGTTTACCACAAAGGCAGCAGCAGTTCAATAAGGCGGTTCACCACCACCTTCACAATGGTAAATAAGCAATGGGCAATAAATGCTGGCTTTGCCAGCGATGACCACATCCCGGAATGACTAAAAGAATCTAGGGGATCCAAAGTAATATCCGTTGATTTGTATTTCCCGTTGGAGGATTCGAAATTCTCGACACAGAGGTCGCAGGATTCTTGTGCGGAGCAGAATTGTGGCTAATGGTGAAGGCTTTGCGTTGCCACCAACCTCAAATTCCGGGGTAATAATTGGCATAGAATTAGTGTAAAAAGTAGAGAGGGCATGGTATTCATAAACTATATTGAGGTGAGCATTTTTAGCCAGTACTTAGTAAGACAAACAAGACAGGGAGAAGTTCTGAACTTAGTTTTAGTGAATGAAGTTGGGTGGGTGAGTGAGAGTATTTTGGTGGCATTGATCATAATTCAGTAAGATTTATAATAGTTATATAAAAGGAGAAATATAGACGAGGAGGTACATTTTTCAATTGGGGAAAGGCCAATTTTACTGAGGTGGGATGTGATTTATGGAACATGTACTGGAAACTACTGAAGGTAAATCAGTGTCGGAGTAGTGTGAGGCATTCAATGAGGAAATAGTGAGGGTTCAGAGCCAATATCTTCCTATAATGATAAAGCGTGGCACTCAATATCACGAGCCTCCTGTATGTCAATTAATAAGATAATGCAAAAAAGGAAGCTTAAGGTAGATACAGAAATCTAAATACTGCAGAATGCCAAGCGGAGTGTCGAACGTGGAATTAAAAAGGAAATTGTGAAAGCATGAATAAACATTGGCAAGTGCAATCAAAGATAACACAAACATGTTTTATAAATACAAAGAGGTCAAAAGCCTAGCTAAAGAAAGTGTATGATCGATTAGAGACCAAAAAAGGAACATGTGTATGGATTTGGAAGACGTGGGAATGTTCCTCAATTAATAATGTGTACCTGTCTTCACAAGGGACACGATGCAGACATATCAGTTAAGAGGTTGGTGTGTGAAATATTAGATTAGATGAAAGTAGTGAGAAAGGAAATGTTAAGGAGTTTATCATATATGAAAAAAGATTCTTCATGAGGCTCAGAAGAAATGTATCCCAGGCTGTTAAGATAATCAATGGAGGAAGTAGCGTACGCTCTGACCATCAATTTCCAATCCACGCTAGGTAAAGTTGTGGTGCCAGAAGACTGGTGGATTGCTAAAGTTGCACCATTGTTTAAAATGGAGAAAGGGATTCACCGAGTAATTAAAGCTGTGTGAGCCTAACATAGACCGTGGGAAAATGATTGGAAAAAGTCTGAGCTAGAGTATTAATCATCATGTGTAAAGGCACGGATTAATCAAGGAGAGTCAGCATGGATTTGTTAAGGGACAGACATGCCTAACTAATTTGATTGCATTTTTTAAGGAGGTAACAAGGGGAATCTATGAGGGCAGTGCGTTTGATGTAGTCTGTATGGATTTTATCCATTACTTGCAACAAACTCCCACATGGAATAAAAATAGAAACCTTGGGATCGAAGGGAAAGTGTCAAGTTGGATCCATAACTGTCCCGGTGGCAGGAAGCAACGGGTAATGGTTGACGGGTGTTTGTGACTGCAAGACTGTTCCCAGTGGGGTTCGGCTGCGCTCAGTACTAGGTCCCTTCTGTTTTGTTTTATAGATCAATGATTTAGGGCTAGACTTTCCATTAGTTTCTGCCCGTTACCGACCACTTACCACCCATTTAAACGCTCTGATGCTATAACGCCTGTTTATCTCCTATTTACACAAAAAATGGAAACTAACGTCCATGTATCGCCCATTTATTACCCATTTACTGCCAGCATTAGTTGAGGCATCACGTTAACGCTGAGAGTTAATTTAACCGCCCGCCTATATTTTTATGACATCAACGCTCAGAATAAAGTTTTTTAAAGAAACTAATGCACAGAGGGTGAGGAGGTAGTGTCTCAAACGAGCGTACTATGCTTAAACAAAGGGGACTACAGTGGGATGAGGGCAGAGTTGGGTAAAGTTGACTGGGAACACAGATTAAACTGTGGCACAATTGAGGAACATTGGAGGACCTTTAAGGAGCTCTTTCACAGAGCTCAAAAAAAAAATATTCCAGTGATAAAGAAGGGCGGTAAGAGAAGGGATAACTGGCCGTCGATAACCACGGAAATAAAGGAGAGTATCAAATTAAAAAGCAATGCGTATAAGCTGGCCAAGGTTAATGGGAAACTAGAAGATTGGGAAAATTTTAAACGACAGCAAAGAATGACTACGAAAGCAATAAAGAAAGGAAAGATAGTTTCCGAAAGTAAACTTGCACAAAACATGAAAACAGATAGTATAAACTTTTACCGATATATAAAATGGAAAAAGTGACGAAAGTAATTGTTGGTCCCTTAGAAGGTGAGAAGGGGGATTTAATAATGGGAAATGTGGAAATGGCTGAGACATTAAACAATTATTTGCTTCGGTCTTCATAGTGGAAGACACAAAAACCATGCTAAAAATTGCTGGTCACGGGAATGTGGGAAGGGAGGACCTTGAGATAATCACTTTCACTAGAGGGTAATACTAGACAGGCTAATGCGACTCAAGGAAGACAAGTCCCCGGATCCTGATGTAATGCATCCCAGGGTATTAAAAGAGATGGCGGAAGTTATAGCAGATGCATTCGTTATAATCAACCAAAATTCTCTGGATTCTGGGGAGGTACCATCGGATTGGAAAGCAGCTAATGTAACGCCTCTGTTTAAAAAAGGGTTAGACAAAAGGCAGGTAACTATAGGAAGATTAGTTTAACATCTGCAGTGGGGAAAATGCTTGAAGCTATCATTAAGGAAGAAATCGCGGGACATCTAGAAGGAATAGTGCAATCAAGCAGACGCAACATGAATTCATGAAGGCGAAATCATGTTTTACAAATTACTGGAATTCTTTGAGGATATAACGAGCATGGTGGATAGAGGTGTACCGATGGATGTGGTGTATTTAGATTTCCACAAGGCATTCGATAAGGTGCCACACAAAAGGGTACTGCAGAAGATAAAGGTACACAGAGTAACAGGAAATGTATTAGCTTGGATCGAGAGTTGTCTGGCTCACAGAAAGCAGAGAGTCGGGATAAATGGGTCCTTTTCTGGTTGGAAATCGGTGGTTAGTGGTGTGCCACAGGGATCGGTGCTGAGACCACAACTGTTCACAATGAACATAGATGACCTGGAAGAAGGGACAGAGTGTAGTTTAACAAAATTTGCAGATGACAAAAAGATTCGTGGAAAGCGGGTTGTGTGGAGGACACAGAGAGGCTGCGAAGAGATTTAGATAGGTTAAGCGAATGGGCGACGGTTTGCCAGATGGAATACAATGTCGCAAAATGTGAGGTCATCCACCTTGGAATAAAAACAGTAAAAAGGAATATTATTTGAATGGTGAGAAATTACAACATGCTACGGTGCAGAGGAACCTGGGTGACCTTGTGCATGAAACTCTTTTTGAGTCTACCTGCAAAACAAAAAAACATTAAACCGTGCCACGCGCCCTGGATGAGACAGCAGACATTTACAAGGCCATTTGTTTTCCTTTTTTGTGATTTTTTTTTGTGTTTTTCTTTTTATTTTGTTTTTTTTTTGGGCGCTAAAATCAAATTTTTTCCTTTTTCCAGTGCCCCATATAAAAGGGGAGGGGGATACTAAAAGCACCGGCAATTAAAACAAATTAAACTTTAAAACGTAAAATCAAATTAAAATTTGGTTGCCGGGCGTGATGATGCACTCCAGTCCCTCCGGTGCCCACCTCTCGCGGAAAGCCGCGAGCGTACCGGTGGACACCGCGTGCTCCATCTCCAAGGACACCTGGACCGGATGTAAGAGCGGAAGAGAGGCAGGCAGTCAGGTTGAACGACCACCTCGACCGCCCGCTGCCTGGACCGGCTGATGGTCCTTGTGCATGAATCCCAAAAGGTTAGTTTGCAGGTGCAGCAGGTAATCAGGAAGGCGAATGGAATGTTGGCCTTCATTGCGAGAGGGGTGGAAAACAAAAGCAGGGAGGTCCTTCTGCAACTGCTGGTGAGGCCGCACCTGGAGTACTGTGTGCAGTTTTGGTCACCTTACTTAACGAAGGAGAGACGCGCTTTGGAGGGGATACAGAGACCATTCACTAGGCTGATTCCGGAGATGAGGGGGTTACCTTATGATGATAGATTGAGTAGACGGGGTCTTTATTTGTTGGAGTTCAGAAGGATAAGGGGTGCTCTTATAGAAACATTTAAAATAATGAAAGGGCTAGACAAGATAGAGGCAGAGAGGTTGTTTCCGCTGGTTGGGGAGACTAGAACCAGGAGGCAGAGCCTCAGAATATTGGGGAGTTGAGAAGGAATTTCTTCTCCCAGAGTGTTGTGAATCTGTGGAATTCTCTGCCTAAGAGAGCAGTTGAGGCTAGCTCATTGAATGTATTCAAATCAAATTTCGATGGATTTTTAACCAATTAGGTAATTAAGGTTATATGGAGCGGGCTGGTAAGTGGAGCTGAGTCCACGACCAAATCAGCCATGATCTTGTTGAATGGCGGATCAGGTTCGAGGGTCGAGATGGCCTCTCCTGTTCCTAATTCTTATGTTCTATGTTCTTATGTTACTACTGGGTGATCAAGGGATATGGCGAGAAACGTTAGTGGCAGTTGTGTACAGACCTCCAAACTGCAGATGTGATGTTTGGGAGAGCATCAAACAAGAAATTAGGGGTGCATGCAATAAAGGTGCAGCAGTTAACATGTGTGACATTAACATGCATATAGATTGGGCGACCCTAACTGGAAACAATACGGTGGAGGAGGATTTCCTGGAGTGCATGAGGGATGGTTTTCTAGGCCAATAGGTCGAGGAACCAACTAGGGGGTGGCCATCTTAGCATGAGAGAGGATTAATTAGCAATCTCATTGTGCGAGGCCCCTTGGGAACGACTGAACGTAATATGGTGCAATTCTACATTAGGATGGAGAATGAAACAGTTAATTCACAGATCATGGTCCAGAACTTAAAGAAGGGTAACTTTGAAGGTATGAGGCGTAAATTGGCTAGGATAGATTGGCGAATGATACTTAAGGGGTTGACAGTGGACGGGCAATGGCTGACATTTAGAGACCGCATGGATGAACTACAACCATTCTACATCCCTGTCTGGCATAAAAATAAAAAAGGAATGTGGCTCAACCGTGGCTATCAACGGAAATTAGGGATAGTATGAAAGCCAAGGAAATGGTATACAAATTGACCAAAAATAGCAGTGAACCCGGGGACTGGAAGAAATTTAGAACTCAGCAGAGGAGGACAAAGGGTTTGATTGGGCAGGAAAAATAGAGTACGAGAGGAAGCGTGCAGGGAACATTAAGACGGACTGCAAAAGCTTCTATAGATATGTAAAGAGAAAAACATTAGTAAAGGCAAATGTACGTCCCCTGCAGTCAGAATCAGTGGAAGTCATAACAGGGAACAAAGAAATGGCGGACCAATTGAACAAGTACTTTGGTTCGGTATTCACTAAGGAGGACACAAACACCCTTCCGGATGTAAAAGGGGTCAGAGGATCTAGTGAGAAGGAGGAATTGAGGTAAATCCTTATGAGTAGGGAAATTTTGTTGGGGAATTGATGGGATTGAACGCCGACAAATCCCCAGGGTCTAATGGACTGCATCCCAGAGTACTTAAGGAGGTGGCCTTGGAAATAGTGGATGCATTGAGAGTCATTTTCCAACATTCTATAGATTCTGGATCAGTTCCTATGGAGTGGAGGTTAGTCAATGTAACCCCACTTTTTAAAAAAGGAGGGAGAGAGAAAACAGGGAATTATGGGCCGGTTAGCCTGACATTGGTAGTGGGTAAAATGATGGAATCAATTATTAAGGATGTCATAGCAGCGCATTTCGAAAGAGGTGAAATGATCGGTCCAAGTCAGCATGGATTTGTGAAAGGGAAATCATGCTTGACAAATCTTCTGGAATTTTTTGAGGATGTTTCCTGTAGAGTGGACAAGGGAGAACCAGTTGATGTGGTGTATTTGGACTTACAGAAGACTTTCGACAAGGTCCCACACAAGAGATTAATGTGCAAAGTTAAAGCACATGGGATTGGGGGTAGTGTGCTGACGTGGATTGAGAACTGGCTGTGAGAGTAGTAGTGGCAGGCCTTTTCAGAATGGCAGGCAGTGACTAGTGGGGAACCGCAAGGTTCTATGCTGGGGCCCCAGCTATTTGCATTGAACATTAATGATTTAGACGAGGGGATTAAATGTAGTATCTCCAAATTTGCGGATGACACTAAGTTGGGTGGCAGTGTGAGCTGCGAGGAGGATGCTATGAGGCTGCAGAGTGACTTGGATAGTTTAGGTGAGTGTGTAAATGCATGGCAGATGAAGTATAATGTGGATAAATGTGAGTTTATCCACTTTGGTGGTAAAAACAGAGAGACAGATTATTATATAAATGGTGACAGATTAGGAAAAGGGGAGGTGCTTCGTGTCCTGGTGTCATGGTACATCAGTCATTGAAGGTTAGCATGCAGGTACAGCAGGCGGTTAAGAAAGCAAATGGCATGTTGGCCTTCATAGCGAGGGGATTTGAGTACAAGGGCAGGGAGGTGTTGCTACAGTTGTACAGGGCCTTGGTGAGGCCACACCTGGAGTATTGTGTACAGTTTTGGTCTCCTAACTTGAGGAAGGATATTCTTGCTATTGAGGGAGTGCAGCGAAGATTCACCAGACTGATTCCCGGGATGGTGGGACTGACCTATCAAGAAAGAAAGGATCAACTGGTCTTGTAGTCACTTAAGTTCAGAAGAATGAGAGGGGACCTCATAGAAACGTTTAAAATTCAGACGGGTTTGGATGCAGGAAGAATGTTCCCAATGTTGGGGAAGTCCAGAACCAGTGATCACAGTCTAAGGATAAGAGGAAAGCCATTTAGGACCGAGATGAGGAGAAACTTCTTCAGCCAGAGAGTGGTGAACCTGTGGAATTCTCGACCACAGAAAGTAGTTGAGGCCAATTCACTAAATGTATTCAAAAGGGAGTTCGATGAAGTCCTTACTACTCGGGGGATCAAGGGGTATGGCGAGAAAGCAGGAAGTGGCTACTGAAGTTTCATGTTCAGTATGAACTCATTGAATGGCGGTGCAGGCTAGAAGGGCTGAATGGCCTGCTCCTGCACCTATTTTCTATGTTTCTATGTTTCTATGTTTCTATGAACTCATTGAATGGCGGTGCAGGCTCGAAAGGCCGAATGGCCTACTCCTGCACCTATTTTCTATGTTTCCATGCCATGTTTCTATGTGACCCCTGTGTGACTGGACTGTAGTCCCTGTGAGACAGGACTGTGACCCCTGTGGGACTGGACTGTGATCTCTGTGGGACTGACCTGTCATAAATGTGGGACTGGACTGTGAACGCTGTGGGACTGGACAGTGATCTCTGTGGGACTGGACTCTGATCCATGTGGGACTGGACTGTGATCCATGTGGTACTGGACTGTGATCCATTTGGGACTGGACTTTGACCACTGTGGGATTGGACTGTGATCCCTGTGGGACTGGACTGTAGTCCCTGTGGGACTGGACTGCGATCCCTGTGGGACTGGAATCTGATCCATGTGGGACTGGATTGTGACCCCTGTGGGACTGGACTTTGATCCCTGTGGCACTGGACTGTGATCCCTGTGGGACTGGACTGTGATCTCTGTGGGGCTGGACTGGGATCCATGTGGAACTGGACTGTGATCCCTGTGGGACTGGACTGTGATCCATGTGGAACTGGAATATGATCCATCTGGTATTGGCCTGTGATCCATGTGGGACTGGACTGTAGCCCCTGAGGGACTGGACTGTGACCCCTGTGGACTGGACTGTGATCTTTGTGGAATTGGATTGTGATCCCTGTTGGACTGGACTGTAGTCTCTGTGGGACTGGACTGTGATCCCTGTGCGACAGGGCCATGGCCCCTGTGGGACTGGACTGTGATCCCTGTGGGACTGGACTGTGATCCCTGTGTGACAGGACTGTGATCCGTGTGGGTCTGGACAGTGATCGCTGTGCGAATGGACTGTGACCTCTGTGGGACTGGACTGTGATCTCTGTGGGACTGAACTGTCATAAATGTGGGACTGGACTGTGACCGCTGTGGGACTGGACAGTGATCTCTGTGGGGCTGGACTGGGATCCATGTGGAACTGCAATATGATCCATCTGGTATTGGCCTGTGATCCATGTGGGACTGGACTGTAGCCCCTGAGGGACTGGACTGTGATCTATTTGGGTTTGGATTGTGATCCCTGTTGGACTGGACTGTTGTCTCTGTGGGACTGGACTGTGATCCCTGTGCGACAGGGCCATGGCCCCTGTGGGACTGGAGTGTGATCCCTGTGGGACTGGACTGTGATCGCTGTGTGACAGGACTGTGATCCGTGTGGGTCTGGACAGTGATCGCTGTGCGAATGGACTGTGACCTCTGTGGGATTGGACTGTGATACCTGTGCGACAGGACCATGACCCCTGTGGGACTGGACTGTGATCCGTGTGGGAGTGGACGGTGATCCATGCGGGATTGGACTGTGATCCCTGTGGGACTGGACTGTGATTCATGTGGCACTGCACTGTGATACCTGTTCGACAGTACTATGACCCCTGTGGGATTGGACTGTGAACCCTGTGGGATTGCACTGTGATCGCTGTGGGATTGGACTGTGATCCCTGTGGGACAGGACTGTGATCCTTGTGCGACGGACTGTGATCCCTGTGGGACAGGATTGTGACCCCTGTGGGACTGGACTGTGATCTCTGTGGGACTGAACTGCGACCCCTGTGGGACTGGACTGTGATCCCTGTGGGACTGGATGTGATCCCTTTGGGACTGCACTGTGATCCCTGTGGGACTGGACTGTGATCTCTGTGCGACTGGACTGTGACCCCTTTGCGACTCGACTGTGATCCCTATGCGACTGGACTGTGATCCCTGTGGGACTTGACTGTGATCCCTATGCGACTGGACTGTGATCCCTGTGGGACTTGACTTTGACCCCTGTGGGATTGGACTGTGATCCCAGAGGGACTGGACTGTTATACCCGTGGAACTGTACTGTGATCCCTGTGGGAACTGGACTATAATCTCTGTGGGACTGGATTTTGATCCCTGTGGAACTGGACTGTGATCCCTGTGGGACTGGACTCTGATCACTGTGGGACTGTACTCCAAGTGACCCCTGTGGGACTTGACTGTGATCCCTGTGGGACAGGGTTGTGATACCAGTGGGACAGGTCTGTGATCCATGTTGGACTGGACTGTAGGCCGATAAATCCCCAGAGCCTGATGGACTGCTTCCCAGAGTGTTTAAGGAGCTGGCCTTGGAAATAGCGGATTAATTGGCAGTCATTTTCCAACATTCCCTAGACTCTGGAACAGTTCTGTTCGAGCGGAAGGTAGCCAATCTAATCGCGCTTTTTAAAAAAGGAGGCAGAGAGAAAACAGGGAATTATCGACCGGTCAGCCTGATCTCACTAGTGGGTAAAATGATGGATTCAATTATTAAGGATGTCATCGCAACGCATTTGGAAAGAGGTGACATGATAGGTCCAAGTTTTGCATGGATTTGTGAAAGGGAATTGATGCATGACAAATCGTCTGGAATTTTTTGAGGATGTTTCCAGTAGAGTGCACAAGGTGAGAACCAGTTGATGTGGTATATTTGGACTTTCAGAACGCTTTCGACAAGGTCCCACACAAGAGAATAATGTGTAACGTTAAAGCACATGGGATAGGGGTAAGTGTACTGACATGGATTGAGAACTGGTTGCCATACAGGAAGCAAAGAGTAGGAGTAAATGGGTACTTTTCAGAATGGCAGGCAGTGACTAGTGCGGTACCACAAGGTTCTGTGCTGGGGCCCCAGCTGTTTACACTGTACATTAATGATTTAGACGATGGGATTAAACGTAGTATCTCCAAATTTGCGGATGACACTAAGTTGGGTGGCAGTGTGAGCTGTGAGGAGGATGCTATGAGGCTGCAGAGTGACTTGGATAGGTAAATTGAGTGTTCAAATGCATGGCAGATGAAGTATAATGTGGATAAATGTGAGGTTATCCACATTGGTGGTAAAAACAGAAAGACAGACTATTATCTGAATGGTGACAGATAAGGAAAAGGGGAGGTGCAACGAGACCTGGGTGTCATGGTACATCAGTCATTGCAGGTTAGCATGCAGGTACAGCGGGCGGTGAAGAAAGCAAATGGCATGTTGGCCTTTATAGCGAGGTGATTTGAGTCCAGCGGCAGGGAGGTGTTGCTACAGTTGTCCGGGCATTTGTGAGGCCACACCTGGTATATTGTGTCCAGCTTTGATCTCTTAACCTGAGAAAGGACATTCTTGCTATTGAGGGAGTGCAACGAAGGTTCACCAGACTGATTCCCGGGATGGCGGGACTGACCTATCAAAAATGACTGGATCAACTGGGCTTGTATTCACTGGAGTTCAGCAGAATGAGAGGGGACCTCATAGAAACGTTTAAAATTCTGATGGGTTTAGACAGGTTAGATGCAGGAAGAATGTTCCCAATGTTGGGGAAGTCCAGAACCAGGGGTCACAGTCTAATGATAAAGTGGAAGCAATTTAGGACCGAGGTGAGGAGAAACTTCTTCACCCAGAGAGTGGTGACCTGTGGAATTCTCCACCACGGAAAGTTGTGGAGGCCAATTCACTAAATATATTCAAAAATGACTGAGATGAAGTCCTTACTACTACGGGGATCAAGGGTTGTGGCGAGAAAGCAGGAATGGAGTACTGAAGTTGCGTGTTCAGCCATGAACTCATTGAATGGTGGTGGAGGCTCAAAGGCCGAATGGCCTGCTCCTGCACATATTTTCAAAAAACAAATCCCTGTGGCACTGGACTGCGACCTCTGTGGGACTGGAGTGTGATCCCTGTGGGGCAGGACTGTGATCCCTGTGGGAACTGGACTCTGATCCTTGTGGGACTGGACTGTGATCCCTGAGGGACTGGACTGTGAGCCCTATGGGACTGGACTGTGATCCCTTTGGGACTGGACTGTGATTCCTGTGGGACTGTATGTGATCCCTGTGGAACTGGACTGTGATCCAAGTGGGGATGGACTGTGCTCCCTGTGGCATAGGACTGTGATCCCTGTGGGACTGGTCTGTGATCCCGCTGGCACTGGAAAATGATGCCTGTGGGACTGGACTGTGAAACCTGTGGGTCTGGACTGTGATCCCTTTGGGACTGGACTGTGATCCCTGTGGGACTCGACTGCGATCCCTCTGGGACTGGACTGTGTCCCCTGTGGGACTGGACTGTCAATCCTGTGGGACTAGACTTTGACCCCTGTGGGACTGGACTGTGATACCTGTGGGACTGGACTTTGAGCCCTTTTGGACTGGACTGTCATCTCTGTGGGACAGGACTCTGATCTCTGTAGAACTGGAATATGATCCCTGTGTGACTGGACATTCATACCTGTGGGACAGTACTGTGATCCATGTGGGACTGGACTGTGATCCCTGTGGGACTGGACTGTGATACCTGTGGGACAGGACTCTGATCCCTGTGGGACTGGAGTGTGATCACTGTGGGACTGGACTCCAAGTGACCTCTGTGGGACTTGACTGTGAACCCTGTGGGACAGGGTTGTGATACCTGTGGGACAGGTCTGTGATCCATGTGGGACTGGACTATAGGCCGATAAATCCCCAGAGCCTGATGGACTGCATCCCAGAGTGTTTAAGGAGCTGGCCTTTGAAATAGCGGATTAATTGGCAGTCATTTTCCAACATTCCCTAGACTCTGGAACAGTTCTGATCGAGCGGAAGGTAGCCAATGTAATCAGCCTGACCTCGGTAGTGGGTGAAATGATGGAGTCAATTATTAAGGATGCCATAGCAGCGCATTTGGAAAGAGGTGACATGATCGGTTCAAGTTTAGCATGGATTTGCGAATGGAAATCATGCTTGACAAATCTTCTGGAAATTTTTGAGGATGTTTCCAGTAGAGTGGACAAGGTGAGAACCAGTTGATGTGGTATATTTGGACTTTCAGAAGGCTTTCGACAAGGTCCCACACAAGAGATTAATGTGTAACGTTAAAGCACATGGGATAGGGGTAAATCTGCTGACATGGATTGAGAACTGGTTGTCAAAATGGAAGCAAAGAGTAGGAGTAAATGGGTACTTTTCAGAATGGCAGGCAGTGACTAGTGGTGTACCACAAGGTTCTGTGCTGGGGCCCCAGCTGTTTACATTGTACATTAATGATTTAGACGATGAGATTAAATGTAGTATCTCCAAATTTGCGGATGACACTAAGTTGGGTGGCTGTATGAGCTGCGAGGAGGATGCTATGAGGCTGCAGAGTGACTTGGATAGGTAAATTGAGTGTGCAAATGCATGGCAACGAAGTATAATGTGGATATATGTGAAGTTATCCACTTTGGTGGTAAAAACAGAGAGACTGACTATTATCTGAATGGTGACAGATAAGGAAAAGGGGAGGTGCAACCAGACCTGGGTGTCATGGTACATCAGTCATTGCAGGTTAGCATGCAGGGACAGCGGGCGGTGAAGAAAGCAAATGGTATGTTGGCCTTTATAGCGAGGGGATTTAAGTACAGTGGCAGGGAGGTGTTGCTACAGTTGTCCGGGCCTTGGTGAGGCCACACCTGGAATATTGTGTCAAGCTTTGGTCTCCTAAACTGAGAAAGGACATTCTTGCTATTGAGGGAGTGCAACGAAGGTTCACCAGACTGATTCCCGGGATGGCGGGACTGACCTATCAAAAATGACTGGATCAACTGGGCTTGTATTCACTGGAGTTCAGCAGAATGAGAGGGGACCTCATAGCAACGTTTAAAATTCTGATGGGTTAAGACAGGTTCGATGCAGGAAGAATGTTCCCAATGTTGCGGAAGTCCAGAACCAGGGATCACAGTCTAATGATAAAGTGGAAGCCATTTAGGACCGAGGTGAGGAGAAACTTCTTCACCCAGAGAGTGGTGACCTGTGGAATTCTCTACCACAGAAAGTTGTGGAGGCCAATTCACTAAATATATTCAAAAATGACTGAGATAAAGTCCTTACTACTACGGAGATCAAGGGTTATGGCGCGAAAGCAGGAATGGGGTACTGAATTTGCATGTTCAGCCATGAACTCATTGAATGGTGGTGGAGGCTCAAAGGCCGAATGGCCTGCTCCTGCACATATTTTAAGAAAAAATCCCTGTGGCACTGGACTGCGACCTCTGTGGGACTGGAATGTGATCCCTGTGGGACAGGACTGTGATCCCTGTGGGAACTGGACTCTGATCCTTGTGGGACTGGACTGTGATCCCTGTGGGACTGGACTGTGATCCCTATGGGACTGGACTGTGATCCCTTTGGGACTGGACTGTGATCCCTGTGGGACTGTTTGTGATCCTTGTGGAACTGGACTGTGATCCAAGTGGGGATGGACTGTGATCCCTGTGGCATAGGACTGTGATCCCTGTGGGAATGGTCTGTAATCCCCCTGGCACTGGACAATGATGCCTGTGGGACTGGACTGTGATACCTGTGGGTCTGGACTGTGAACCCTTTGGGACTAGACTATGATCCCTGTGGGACTCGACTGCGATCCCTCTGGGACTGGACTGTGTCCCCTATGGGACTGGACTTTTGTCCCTGTGGGACTGGACTGTCAATCCTGTGGGACTAGATTTTGACCCCTGTGGGACTGGACTGTGATACCTGTGGGACTGGACTTTGAGCCCTTTTGGACTGGACTGTCATCTCTGTGGGACAGGACTGTGATCTCTGTGGAACTGGAATATGATCCCTGTGTGACTGGACATTCATACCTGTGGGACAGTACTGTGATACCTGTGGGACTGGACTGTGATCACTGTTGGACCGGACTGTGATACCTATGTGACTGGACTGTGATCCCTGTGGAACTGGACTGTGATCCCTGTGGGACTGGACTGTGATCCCTGTGGGACTGTACTGTGATCCCTGTTAGATTGAACTGTGATTCCATTGGGAATAGACTGTGATCTCTGTGGGACTGGACAATAATCCCTGTGGGACTGGACTGTGTTCCATGAGGAACTGTACAGTGAACCCGGTGGAATTTGTCTGTGACCCCAGTGGGACTGGACTGTGAACACTGTGGGACTGGACTGTAACCCCTGTTGGATTGGACGATGACCCCTGTGGGATTGTACTGTGATCCATGTGGGACAGAACAGTGATCACTGTGGGATTGTACTTTCATCCCTGTGGGACTCGACTGCGATCCCTCTGGGACTGGACTGTGTCCCCTATGGGACTGGACTTTTGTCCCTGTGGGACTGGACTGTCAATCCTGTGGGACTAGACTTTGACCCCTGTGGGACTGGACTGTGATACCTGTGGGACTGGACTTTGAGCACTTTTGGACTGGACTGTCATCTCTGTGGGACAGGACTGTGATCTCTGTGGAACTGGAATATGATCCCTGTGTGACTGGACATTCATACCTGTGGGACAGTACTGTGATACCTGTGGGACTGGACTGTGATCACTGTTGGACTGGACTGTGATACCTATGTGACTGGACTGTGATCCCTGTGGAACTGGACTGTGATCCCTGTGGGACTGTACTGTGAACCCTGTTAGATTGAACTCTGATTCCATTGGGAATAGACTGTGATCTCTGTGGGACTGGACAATAATCCCTGTGGGACTGGACTGTGTATCATGAGGAACTGTACAGTGAACCCTGTGGAACTTGTCTGTGACCCCAGTGGGACTGGACTGTGAACCCTGTGGGACTGGACTCTAACCCCTGTTGGATTGGACGATGACCCCTGTGGGATTGTACTGTGATCCATGTGGGACAGAACAGTGATCCCTGTGGGATTGTACTTTCATCCCTGTGGGACTGGACAGTCATCCCTGTGGGAGAGGACTGTGACCTCCTATGGGACAGGACTGTGACCCTGTGGGACTGGACAGTGATCTCTGTGGGACGGGACTGTGATCCCTTTGGGACAGGGCTGTGATCCCTGTGCGACAGGACTGTGAGCCGACGGGACTGGACAGTGACCCCTGTGGGACTGGTCTTTGATTCCTTTGGGACAGGACTGTGATCCCTGTGGGATTGTGCTGCAATTCCTGTGGGACCGGACTTTTACCCCTGTGGTAGTCGACTGCGATCCCTGTGAGACTGGAATGTGATCACTTTAGGACTGGACTGTAATCCCTGTTGGACTTGACTGTGATCCCTGTTGGACTGGACTGTATTCACTGTGGGCCTTGACTGTGATCATTATGCGACTGGACTGTGATTCCTGTGGGACTGTATGAGATCCCTGTGCGACAGTACTGTGACACCTATTGCACTGGACTGTGATCCCTGTGGGAATGGACTGTGATCACTGTGCGACAGGACTGTGATCCTTGTGCGACTGGACTGTGGTCCCTGTGGGACAGGACTGTGATCCCTGTAGGACAGCGCTGTGATCCCTGTGGGATTGTACTGTGATCCCTGTGGCACTGGACTGTCATCCATGTGGGACTGGAATGAGATACCTGTGGGAGAGGACTGTGATCTGTGTGGGACTGGAATGTGATCCCTGTGGGACAAGACTGTGATCCTTGTGCGACTGGACTCTGGTCCCTGTGGGACAGGACGGTGACCCCTGTTGGACTGGACTGTGATCCCTGTGGGACACGGCTGTGATCCCTGTGGGACAGGTCTGTGATCCCCGTGGGACTGGACAATGATCCCTGCGGGACTGGACTGTGATCCCTGAGGGACTGGACTGTGATACCTGTGCGCCTGGACTGTGATCCCTGTGCGACTCGCCTGTGATCCCTGTGGACTGGACTGTGATCTCTGTGGGACTGGACTGTGATCTCTGTGGGACTGGACTGTGATTCATGTGCGACAGGACTGTGATCCGCGTGGGACTGGACTTTGATCCCTGTCGGACTGGACTGTGACCTCTGTGGGATTGGACTGTGACCCCGGTGCGACTGGACTGTGATCCATGTGGGACTCGACTGTGATTCCTGTGGGAGTGTACTGTGATCCTTCTGCGATAGTACTGTGACACCTGTGGGACTCGACTATGATCCCTGTGGGAATCGACTGTGATCCCTGTGCGACAGGACTGTGATCCTTGTGCGACTGGACTTTAGTCCCTGTGGGACCGGAGTTTGACCCCTGTGGGACTGAACTGCGACCCCTGTGGGACTGGACTGTGATCCCTGTGGGACTGGACTGTGATCCCTTTGTGACTGGACTGTGATCCCTGTTGGACTGGACTGTGATCCCTGTGGGACCGGAGTTTGACGCGTGTGGGACTGAACTGCAATCCCTGTGGAACCGGAGTTTGACCCCTGTGGAACTGAACTGCGACCTCTGTGAGACTCGCCTGCGATCCCTGTGGACTGGCCTGTGATCTCTGTCGGACTGGACAGTGATCCCTATGCGACTGGACTGGGACCCCTGTGGGACTGGACTGTGATACCTGTGGGACTGGACTGTGATCCCTGTGCAACTGAACTGTGATCCCTGTGTGAGTGGTCTGTGATCACTGTGGGACTGAACACTGATCCCTTTGGGACTGGACTTTGATATCTGTGGGACTGTACTGTGATCACTGTTAGATTGACCAGTGATCCCTGTGGGACTAGTCTGTGAAACCTGTGGGACTGGACAATAATCCCTGTGGGACTGGACTGTGTTCCATGAGGAACTGTACCGTGATCCCTGTGGAACTTGTCTGTGACCCCAGAGGGACTGGACTGTGATCCCTGTGGGACTGGACTGTAACCCCTGTGGGACTGGACGATGACCCCTGTGGGATTTTATTGTGATCCATGTGGGACTGAACTGTGATCCCTGTGGGATTGTACTGTGATCCATGTGGGACTGGACTGTGATCCCTGTGGGACAGGACTGTGACCCTGTGGGACTGGACAGTGATCCCTGTGGGACGGGACTGTGATCCCTTTGGGACAGGACTGTGATCCCTGTGCGACAGGACTGTGACCCGGCGGGACTGGAAAGTGACCCCTGTGGGACTGGTCTTTGATTCATTTGGGACAGGACTTTGATCCCTGTGGGATTGGACTGCAATTCCTGTGGGTCCGGACTTTGGACCCCTGTGGAAGTCGACTGCGATCCCTGTGGGACTGGACTGTGATCCTTTTAGGACTGGAATGTAATCCCTGTTGGACTGGACAGTGATCCATGTTGGACTGGACTTTAATCACTGTGGGACTTGACTATGATCATTATGCGAATGGACTGTGATTTCTGTGGGACTGTACTGTGATCCCTGTGCGACAGTACTGTGACACCTGTGGGACTGGACTGCTATCCCTGTGGGAATGGACTGTGACCCCTGTGGGACAGGACTGTCATCCCTGTGGGACAGTGCTGTGATCCCTGTGGGACTGTACTGTGATCCCTGTGGTACTGAACTGTCATCCATGTGGGACTGGACTGAGATACCTGTGGGACAGGACTGTGATCTCTGTGGGACTGGAATGTCATCCCTGTGGGACAGGACTGTGATCCTTGTGCGACTGGACTCTGGTCCCTGTGGGACAGGACGGTGACCCCTGTGGGACTGGTCTGTGATCCCTGTGGGACAGGGCTGTGTTCCCTGTGCGACTGGTCTGTGATCCCTGTGGAACTGGACTGTGATACCTGTGTACCTGGACTGTGATCTCTGTGGGACGTTACTGTAATCCCTTTGGGATTGGACTTTGATCCCTGTGGGACTGGACTATGATCCCTGTTGGACTGGACTGTGATCTCTTTGGAACTGGACAGTGATCCCTGTTGGACTGGACTGTGATCCCTGTGAGACGTTACTGTGATCCCTTTGGGATTGGACGTTGATCCCTGAGGGACGGGACTGTGATCCCTATTGGACTGGACTGTGATCACTGTGGGATCGGAGTTTGACCCCTGTGGAAATGAACTGCGACCCCTGTGGGACTAGACTGTGATCCCTGTGGGACAGGACTGTGATCCCTTTGTGACTGGACAGTGATCCCTGTTGGACTGGACTGTGATCCATGTGGGACCGGAGTTTGACCTCTGTGGGACTGAACAGCGACAGCTGTGGGACTGGAAAGGTGATCCCTGTTCGACTGGACTGTGATCGCTGTGGGACCGGAGTTTGACCCGTGTGGGACTAAACTGCAATCCCTGTTGCACTGGAATTTGACCCCTTTTGGACTGAACTGCGACCCCTGTGGGACTGGACTGTGATCCCTGTGGGACTCGCCGGCGATCCCTATGGACTGGACTGTGATCTCTGTGGGACTGTAGTTTGATCTCTGTGGGTCTGGACTGTGATCCCTATGCGACTGGACTGGGACTCCTGTGGGAGTGCACTGTGACCCCTGTGGGACTGGATTGTGATCCCTGTAGGAGTGGACTGTGACCCCTGTGGGACTGGACTGCAATCTCTGTGGGACTGGATTGTGTTCCCTGTGGGACTTGACTGTGACCCCTGTGCGACTGGACTGTGATCCCTATGCGACTGCACTGTGATCCCTGTGTAACTGGACTGTGATCCCTGTGGGACAGGACTGTGATCCCTGTCGGATTGGACTGTGATCCCTGAGGGACTTGACTGGACTGTGACACCTATGCGACTGGACTGTGATTCCTGTGGGACTGGACTGTAGGCCGATAAATCCCCAGGGCCTGATATACTGTATCCCAGATGGCTTAAGGAGGTGGTCTTGGAAATAACGGATGCATTGACAGTCATTTTCCAACATTCCCTAGACTCTGGATTAGTTCCGATCGAGTGGATGGTAGCCAATGTAACCCCACGTTTTAAAAAAGGAGGGAGAGAGAAAACAAGGAATTATCGACCGGTCAGCCTGACCTCGGTAGTGGGTAAAATAATGGATTCAATTATTAAGGATGCCATAGCAGCGCATTTGGAAAGAGGTGACATGATAGGTCCAAGTTTAGCATGGATTTGTGAAAGAAAATAATGCTTGACAAATCTTCTGGAAATTTTTGAGGATGTTTCCAGCAGAGTGGACAAGGGAGAACCGTTTGATGTGGTATATTTCGACTTTCAGAAGGCCTTCGACAAGGTCCCACATGAGAGATTAATGTGCAAAGTTAAAGCACATTGGATAGGGGTAAATGTGCTGACATGGATTGAGAACTGGTTGTCAGACAGGAAGCAAAGAGTAGGAGTAAATGGGTACTTTTCAGAAAGGCAAGTAGTGACTAGTGGAGTATCGCAAGGTTCTATGCTGTAGTCCGAGCTGTTTACATTGTACATTAATGATTTAGACGAGGGGATTGAATGTAGTATCTCCAAATTTGCGGATGACACTAAGTTGGGTGGCAGTGTGAGCTGCGAGGAGGATGCTATGAGGCTGAAGATTGACTTCGATAGTTTAACTGAGTGGGCAACTGAATGGCAGATGAAGTATAATGTGGATAAATGTGATTTTATCCACTTTCGTGGTAAAAACAGAGAGACAGACTGTTATCTGAATGGTGACAGATTAGGAAAAGGGGAGGTGCAGCGAGACCTGGGTGTCATGGCACATCAGTCTTTGAAGGTTGGCGTGCAGGTACAGCTTGCGGCGAAGAAAGCAAATGGCATGTTGGCCTTCATAGCGAGGGGATTTGAGTACAGGGGTAGTGAGGTGTTGCTACAGTTGTACAGGGCCTTGGTGAGGCCACACCTGGAATATTGTGTCAAGCTTTGGTCTTCTAACCTGAGGAAGGACATTCTTGCAATTGAGGGAGTGCAGCCAAGTTTCACCAGACTGATTCCCGGGATGGCGGGACTGACCTATCAAAAAAGACTGGATCAACTGGGCTTGTATTCATTGGAGTTCAGAAGAATGAGAGGGGAACTCATAGAAACGTTTCAAATTCTGATGGGTTTAGACAGGTTAAATGCACGAAGAATGTTCCCAATGATGGGGAAGTCCAGAACCAGGGGTCACATTCTAATGATAAGGTGGAAGCCATTTAGGACCGAGATGAGGAGAAACCTCTTCACCCAGAGAGTGGTTCCTGTGGAATTCTCGATCACGGAAAGTTGCGGAGGCCAATTCATTAAAAATATTCAAAAAGGAGTTAGATGTAGTCCTTACTACGATGGGGATCGAGGGTTATGGCGAGAAAGCAGGAATGGGTTACTGAAGTTGCATGTTCAGCCACAAGCTCATTGAATGGCGGTGGAGGCTCGAAGAGCCGAATGTCATTCACCTGCACATATTTTCAAAAATAAAATCCCTCCGGCACTGGACTGTGACTTTGTGGGACTGGACTGTGATCCCTGTGGGACAGGACTGTGACCTCCGTGGGACTGGAGTGTGACCCATGTGGGACTTTACTGTGATCCCTGTGGGACTTGACTGTGACCTCTTTGGGACTGGACTGTGATTCCTGTAGGACTGAACTGTGACACTGTTGGAGTGGACCGTGATCCCTTTGGGACTGGACTGTGATCCCTTTAGGACTGGACTGTGATCTCTGTGGGACTGGACTATGTCAACTGTATGACCGGACTGAGATACCTGCGGAACTGGACTTTGATCCCTGTGGGACTCGACTGCGATCCCTGTGGTACTGGACTGTGAACCCTGTGGGACTGGACTGTGATCCCTGTGGGACTGGACTGTGATCATTATGCAACTGGACTGTGACCGCTGTGGGACTGGACTGTGATACTTGTGGGACTGGACTGTGACTCTTGTGGGACTGAACTGTGACCTCTGTGGGACTGGACTGAGATCCAAGTGGGACTGGACTGTCATACCTGTGGGACTGGACTGTGACAACTGTGCGACTGGACTGTGATACCTGAGGGACTGGACTGTGACTCTTGTGGGACTGGACTGCGATCCCTGTGGGACTGGACTGTGATCTCTGTGGGACTGGACTGCGACCCCAGTGGGACTGCAATTTGACCCCAGTGGGACTGGACTGTGATCCATGTGGGACTGGACTGTGACCCCTGTGGGACTGAACTGTGATCCCTGAGGGAGTGGACTGTGATCCATGTTGAAGTGGACTTTGATCTCTATGGTACTGGATTGTGATACCTGTGGGACTAGACTGTGAGCCCTGTGGGAATGGACTGTGATCCCTGAGGGCTGGACTGTTATCCCTGTGGGACAGGACTGTGATCCCTGTGGGACTGGACTGTGATCCCTGTGGGAATGGACTGTGACCCCAGTGGGACTGTACTGTGACCCTGTGGGTCCGGACTCTGATCCCTGTGGGACTGGACTGTGATCCCTGTGGGACTGGACTGTGATCCCTGTGGGATTGGACTGTGATCCCTGAGGGCTGGACTGTTATCCCTGTGGGACAGGACTGTGATCCCTGTGGGACTGGACTGTGATCCCTGTGGGACTGGGCTGTGATCCCTGTGGGACTGGACAATGATCTTGTGGGACTGGATTGTGATCTCTGTGCAACTGAAATCTAACCCCTGTGGGACTGGACCGTGATCTCTGTGGGATTGGACTATGATCCCTGTGGGAATGGACTGTGACCCCTGTGGGGCTGGTCTGTGTGCACCGTGGGAATGGACTGTGACCCCTGTGGGACTGTATTGTGATCCCTGTTAGATTGAACTGTGATACCTGTGCGACTAGACTGTGATCCCTGTGGGACTGGACTGTGTGCCCTGAGGAACTGTACCGTGATCCCTGTGGAAATTGTCTGTGACTTCAGTGGGACTGGACTGTGATCCCTGTGGGACTGGACTGTGACCCCTGTGGGACTGGACCGTGACCCCTGTGGGACTGAACTGTGATCCCTAAGGGAGTGGACTGTGATCCCTGTGGGGGTGGACTGTGATCCCTGTGGGAAAGTACTGTTACCACTGTGGGACCGGACTGTGAATCTGTGCGACTGGACAGTGACCCCTATGTGACTGGTCTTTGATCCCTGAGGGACTGTACTGTGATCCCTGTGTGAATGGACTGTGATCTCTATAGGACGGGACTGTGATCCTTTTGGGACAGGAGTGTGAGCCCTGTCGGATTGGACTGCAATCCCGATGGGACTGCACCTTAATCACTCTCGGCCTGGATTGTGATCACTGTGGGACTTGACTGTGATACTTGTGGGACTGGACTGTAATCTATGTGGGACTGGACTGTGATCCCCGTGGGACTTGTCAGTGACACCTGTGGGACTGGACTGTGACACTGTGGGACTGGACTGTGACCCCTGTGGTTCTGGACTTTGACCCCTGTGTGATTGGACAGTGATCCCTGTGGGCCTGGACTGTGATCCCTGTCGGACAGGAATGTAATCCCTGAGGGTCTGGACTGTGACCCCTGTGGGACTGGACTGTGACCCCTGTGGGACTTGACTGTGCTACCTGTGGGACTTGACTGTGACCTCTGTGGGAATGGAGTGTGATTCCTGTAGGACTGAACTGTGACACTGTTGGAGTGGACTTGATCCCTTTGGGAGTGATTGTGATCCCTGTAGGTCTGGACTGTTATCCCTGTGGGAGTGACTGTGATCCATGTGGGACTGGACTGTGATCTCTCTGGGACTGGACTATGACAATTGTGTGACCGGACTGTGATACCTGCGGGACTGGGCTGTGATCCCTGTGGGACTCGACTGCGATCCCTGTGGTACTGGACTGTGAACCCTGTGAGACTGGACTGTGATTCCTGTGGGACTGGACTGTGATCATTATGCGAGTGGACTGTGACCCCTGTGGGACTGGACTGTGATACTTGTGGGACTGGACTGTGACTCTTGTGGGACTGGACTGTGATCTCTGTTGGACTGGACTGAGTTCAAAGTGGGACTGGACTGTCATACTTGTGGGACTGGATTGTGACAACTGTGCGACTGGACTGTGATACCTGAGTAACTGGACTGTGACTCTTGTGGGACTGGACTGTGATCTCTGTGGGACTGGACTGGGACCCCATTGGGACTGGACTGTGATCGCTGTTAGACGGGACTGTGATACCTGTGGGACTGGACTGTGATCCCTGTGGGACTGGACTGTGAGCCCAGTGAGACTGGACTGTGACACATGAGGGACTGGACTGTGATCCCTGTGGGACTGGACTGTGATCTCTGTGGGACTGGACTGTGACCTCAGTGGGACTGGACTTTGACCCCAGTGGGACTGGACTGTGATCCCTGTGGGACTGGATTGTGATCCCTGTGCGACTGAACTGTGATCCCTGAGGGAGTGGACTGTGATCCCTTTTGGAGTGGACTGTGATCTCTGTGGCACTGGACTGTGACCCCTGTGGGACTGGACTGTGACCCCTGTGGGTCCGGACTCTGATCCCTGTGGGACTCGACTGTGATCCCTGTGGGACTGGACTGTGATCCCTGTGGGACTGGACTGTGACCCCTGTGTTCCGGACTCTAATCCCTGTGGGACTGGACTTTGATCCCTGTGGGACTGTACTGTGATCCCTGTTAGATTGAACTGTGATCCCTGTGGGACTAGACTGTGATCCCTGTGGGACTGGACAATAATCCCTGTGGGACTAGACTTGTTTCCTGTGGGACTGGACTGTGATCCTTGTGGGATTGTACTGTGATCCATGTGGGAGAGGACTGTGACCCTGTGGGTCTGGTCTGTGATCCCTGTGGGACGGGACTGTGATCCCTTTGGGACAGGACTGTGATCCCAGTGGGACTGGACTGTGATCCCTTTGGGACAGGACTGTGAGCCCTGTGGGATTGGACTGCAATCCCTGTGGCACCGCAATTTGAGTCCTGTGAGACACGACTGCGATCCATGTGGGACTGGACTGTGATCCCTGTGGGACTGGACAGTGATCCCTGTTGGACTGGACTGTAATCACTGTGGGACTGGATTGTGATCAGTGTGGGACTTGATTGTGATCATTATGCGACTGGACTGTGACCCCTGTGGGACTGGACTGTGATCCCTGTGGGACTTGACTGTGACAACTGTGCGACTGGACTGCGACACCTGTGGGACTGGACTGTGACCCCTGTGGTATTGGCATTTGACCCCTGTGTGATTGGACAGCGATCCCTGTGGGTCTGGACTGTGATCCCTGGAGGACAGGACTGTAGTCCCTGAGGGTCTGGACTGTGACCCCTGTGGGACTGGACTGTGACCGTTTTGGGACTTGACTGTGATCCCTGTGGGACTTGACTGTGATCCCTGTAGGACAGGACTGTAATCCCTGAGGGTCTGGACTGTGACCCCTGTGGGACAGAACTGTTAACCCTGTGGGACTTGACTGTGATCCCTGTGGGACTTGACTGTGACTTCTGTGGGACTGGACTGTGATTCCTGTCGGACTGAACTGTGACATTGTTGGAGTGGATTGTGATCCCTGCAGGACTGGACTGTGATCCCTGTGGGAGTGACTGTGATCCCTGTGGGACTGGACTATGATCTCTGTGGGACTATATTTTGAAAACTGTGTGACCGGACTGTGATACCTGCGGGACTGGACAGTGATCCCTGTGGGACTCGACTGCGATCCCTGTGGTAATGGACTGTGAAACTTGTGGGACTGGACTGTGATCCCTGTGGGACTGGACTGTGATCATTATGCGACTGGACTGTGACCCCTGTGGGACTGGACTATGATACTTGTGCGACGGGACTGTTACTCTTGTGGTACTGGACTGTGATCTCTGTGGGACTGGACGGTGATCTCTGTGGGACTGGACTGAGATCCATGTGGGACTGGAATTTCATATCTGTGGGACTGGACTGTGACAACTGTGCGACTGGACTGTGATACCTGAGGGACTGGACTTTGAATCTTGTGGGACTGGACTGTGATCTCTGTGGGACTGGACTGTGACCCCAGTGGGACTGGACTGTGATCGCTTATTGACTGGACTGTGATACCTGTGGGACTGGACTGGATCCCTGTGGGACTGGACTGTGACCCCAGTGGGACTGGACTGTGACCCCTGAGGGACTGGACTGTGATCTCTGTGGGACTGGACCGTGACCCTGTGGGACTGGACTGTGATCTCTGTGGGACTGGACTGTGACCCCAGTGGGACTGGTCTGTGACCCCAGTAGGACTGGACTGTCATCCCTGTGGGAATGGACTGTGACCCATGTGGGACTGACCTGTGATCCCTGAGGGAGTGGACTGTGATCCCTGTGGGAGTGGACTTTGATCTCTGTGGGACTGGACTGTGATACCTGTGGGACTGGACTGTGACCCCTGTGGGATTGGACTGTGATCCCTGTGGGACCGGAATGTGAACTCTGTAGGACGGGACTGTGATCCATTTGGGACAGGAGTGTGAGCCCTGTGGGACTCGACTGCGATCACTGTGGGACTGGACTGTGATCCCAGTGGGACTGGACCGTAATCACTGTGGGACTGGATTGTGATCACTGTGGGTCTTGACTGTGATACTTGTGGGACTGGACTGTAATCTCTGTGGGACTGGACTGTGATCCCTGTGGGACTTGACTGTGACAGCTGTGGGAATGGACTGTGACACCTGTGGGACTGGACTGTGACCCCTGTGGTTCTTGAATTTGACCCCTGTGTTATTGGACAGTGATACCTGTGGGTCTGGACTGTGATCCCTGTAGGACAGGACTGTAATCCCTGAGGGTCTGGACTGTGACCCCTGTGGGACTGGACTGTGACCCATGTGGGACTTGACTGTGATCCCTGTGGGACTTGACTGTGACTTCTGTGGGACTGGACTGTGATTCCTGTAGGACTGAACTGTGACATTGTTGGAGTGGATTGTGATCCCTGCATGACAGGACTGTGATCCCTGTGGGAGGGACTGTGATCCCTGTGGGACTGGACTATGATCTCTGTGGGACAGGACTTTGACAACTGTGTGACCGGACTGTGATACCTGCGGGACTGGACTGTGATCCCTGTGGGACTCGACTGCGATCGCTGTGGTAATGGATTGTGAACCCTGTGGGACTGGACTGTGATCCCTGTGCGACTGGACAGTGATCATTATGCGACTGGACTGTGACCCCTGTGGGACTGGACTGTGATACTTGTGGGACGGGACTGTGACAATTGTGGGACTGGACTGTGATCTCTGTGGGACTGGACGGTGATCTCTGTGGTACTGGACTGAGATCCATGTGAGACTGGACTTTCATATCTGTGGGACTGGACTGTGACAACTGTGCGACTGGACTGTGATACCTGAGGGACTGGACTTTGATTCTTGTGGGACTTTACTGTGATCTCTGTGGGACTGGACTGTGACCCCAGTGGGACTGGATTGTGATCGCTGTTTGACTGGACTGTGATACCTGTGGGACTGGACTGGATCCCTGTGGGACTGGACTGTGACCCCAGTGGGACTGGAATGTGTCCCCTGAGGGACTGGACTGTGATCTCTGTGGGACTGGACTGTGATCCTGTGGGACTGGACTGTGATCTCTGTGGGATTAGACTGTGACCCCAGTGGGACTGGACTGTGACCCCAGTGGGACTGGACTGTCATCCCTGTGGGACTGGACTGTGACCCCTGTGGGACTGACCTGTGACCCCTGAGGGAGTGGACTGTGATCCCTGTGGGAGTGGACTTTGATCTCTGTGGTACTGGACTGTGATACCTGTGGGACTGGACTGTGACCCCTGTGGGATTGGACTGTGATCCCTGTGGGATTGTACTGTGATCCATTTAGGACTGAACTGTGATCCCTGTGGGACAGGACTGTGACACCTATGGGACAGGACTTTGAGCCCTATGGGACTGGACTGTGATCTCTGTGGGACAGGACTGTGATCACTGTGGAACTGGATTTTGATCCCTGTGGGACGTGACTGCGATACCTTTGGCATTGGACTGTGACCCCTGTGGGACTGGACTGTGAACCCTGTGTGACTGGACTGCGATCCCTGTGGGACTGGACTGTGATCACTTTGGAACTGGACTGTGACCCCTGTCGCACTGGACTATGATCCCTGTGGGACTGCACGGTGAACCCTGTGGGACTGAACTGTGATCCCTGAGGGAGTGGACTGTGATCCCTGTGGGGGTGGACTTTGATCCCCGTGGGACTGGACTGTGATCCCTGTGGGATTGTTCTGTGATCGATATGGGACTGGACTGCGATCCCTGTGGGACAGGACTGTGATCCCTGTGGGACCGGACTGTGAACTCTGCAGGACGGGACTGTGATCCCTTTGGGACAGGAGTGTGAGCCCTGTGGGACTCGACTGCGATCACTGTGGGACTGGACTGTGATCCCTGTGGGACTGGACCGTAATCACTGTGGGACTGGATTGTGATCACTGTGGGTCTTGACTGTGATACTTGTGGGACTGGACTGTAATCTCTGTGGGACTGGACTTTTATCCCTGTGGGACTTGACTGTGACAGCTGTGGGACTGGACTGTGACACCTGTGGGACTGGACTGTGACCCCTGTGGTTCTTGACTTTGACCCCTGTGGGACTTGACTGTGACCTCTGTGGGACTGGACTGTGATTCCTGTAGGACTGAACTGTGACACTGTTGGAGTGGACTGTGATCCCTTTGGGAGTGATTGTGATCCCTGTAGAACTGGACTGTTTTCCCTGTGGGAGTGACTGTGATCCTTGTGGGACAGGACTGCGATCTCTGTGGGACTGGACTATGACAACTGTGTGACCGGACTGTGATACCTGCCGGTCTGGACTGTGATACCTGCGGGACTCGACTGCGATCCCTGTGGTACTGGACTGTGAACCCCTGGGACTGGACTGTGATCCCTGTGGGACTGGACTGTGATCATTATGCGACTGGACTTTGACCGCTGTGGGACTGGACTGTGATACTTGTGGGACTGCACTTTGACTCTTGTGGGACTGGACTGTGATCTCTGTGGGACTGGACTGTGATCTCTGTGGGACTGGACTGAGATCCATGTGGGACTGGACTGTCATATCTGTGGGACTGGACTGTGACAACTGTGCGACTGGACTGTGATACCTGAGGGGCTGGACTGTTACTCTATTGGGACTCGACTCTGATCCCGATGGGACTGGACTGTGATCTCTGTGGGACTGGACTGTGACCCCAGTGGGACTGCACTTTGACCCCAGTGGGACTGGACAGTGATCCCTGTGGGTCTGGACTGTGACCCCTGTGGGACTGAACTGTGATCCCTGAGCGGGTGGACTGTGATCCATGTTGGAGTGGACTGTGATCTCTATGGGACTGGACTGTGAGCCCTTTGGGATTGGACTGTCATCCCTGTGGTACTGGACTGTGATCACTGTGGGCCCGGACTCTGATCCCTGTGTGGCTGGACTGTGATCCCTGTGGGACTGGACTCTGATCCCTTTGGGATTGGACAGTGATCCCTGAGCGCTGGACTGTTATCCCGGTGCGACAGGACTGTGATCCCTGTGGCACTGGGCTGTGATCCCTGTGGGACTGGACAATGATCTTGTGGGACTGGATTGTGATCTCTGTGGAACTGGAATCTAACCCCTGTGGGACTGGACGTGATCCCTGTGGGATTGGACTATGATCCCTGTGGGACTGGACTGTGACCCCTATGGGGCTGCTCTGTGTTCCCCGTGTGAATGGACTGTGACCCCTGTGGGACTGTATTGTGATCCCTGTTAGATTGAACTGTGATCCCTGTGGGACTAGACTGTGATCCCTGTGGGACTGTACAATAATCCCTGTGGGACTGGACTGTGTTCCCTGAGGAACTGTACCGTGATCCCTGTGGAAATTGTCTGTGACTTCAGTGGGACTGGACTGTGAGCCCTGTGGGACTGGACTGTGACCCCTGTGCGACTGGACTGTGACCCCTGTGGGACTGAACTGTGATCCCTAAGGGAGTGGACTGTGATTCCTGTGGGGGTGGACTGTGATTCCTGTGGGACTGGACTGTGATCCCTGTGGGACAGGACTGTGAGCCATGTGGGACTGGACTGAGATCCCTGTGGGACAGTACTGTTACCACTGTGGGACCGGACTGTGAACCTGTGGGACTGGACAGTGACCCCTATGTGACTGGTCTTTGGTCCCTGAGGGACTGTACTGTGATCCCTGTGAGAATGGACTGTGATCTCTATAGGACGGGACTGCGATCCCTTTGGGACAGAAGAGTGAGGCCTGTCGGATTGGACTGCAATCTCCATGGGACCGGACTTTGACCCCTGTGGGACTCGTCTGCGATCCCTGTGGTAACTGGACTGTGATCCCTGTGGGACTGGACCTTAATCACTGTGGGCCTGGATTGTGATCACTGTGGGACTTGACTGTGATACTTGTGGGTCTGGACTGTAATCTCTGTGGGACTGGACTGTGATCCCCGCGGGACTTGACTGTGACACCTGTGGGACTGGACTGTGACACCTGTGGGACTGGACTGTGACTCCTGTGGGACTTGACTGTGATCGCTGAGGGACTTGACTGTGACCTCCGTGGGACTGGTCAGTGATTCCTGTAGGACTGAACTGTGACACTGTTGGATGGGACTGTGATCCCTTTGGGAGTGATTGTAAACCCTGTAGGACTGGAATGTTATCCCTGTGGGAGTGACTGTGATCCCTGTGTGACCGGACTGTGATCCCTGTGGTACTGGACTGTGAACCCTGTGGGACTAGACTGTGATTCCTGTGGGACTGGACTGTGATCATTATGCGAGTGGACTGTGATCCCTGTGGGACTGGACTGTGATCATTATGCGAGTGGACTGTGATCCCTGTAGGACTGGACTGTGATACTTGTGGGACTGGACTGTGATTCTTGTTGGACTGGACTGTGATCTCTGTGGGACTGGACTGAGATCCATGTGGGACTGGACTGTCATACCTGTGGGACTGGACTGTGACAACTGTGCGACTGGACTGTGATACCTGAGTAACTGGACTGTGACTCTTGTGGGACTGGACTGTGATCTCTGTGGGACTGGACTGTGACCCCAGTGGGACTGGACTGTGATCGTTGTTAGACGGGACTGTGATACCTGTGGGACTGGACTGTGACCCCAGTGGGACTGGACTGTGATCGCTGTTAGACGGGACTGTGATACCTGTGGGACTGGACTGTGATCCCTGTGGGACTGGACTGTATCCCCAGTGAGACTGGACTGTGACACCTGAGGGACTGGACTGTGATCCCTGTGGGACTGGACTGTGATCTCTGTGGGACTGGACTGTGACCCCAGTGGGACTGGACTTTGACCCCAGTGGGACTGGACTGTGATCCCTGTGGTACTGGACTGTGATCACTGTGGGCCCGGACTCTGATCCCTGTGTGGCTGGACTGTGATCCCTGTGGGACTGGACTCTGATCCCTGTGGGATTGGACAGTGATCCCTGAGCGCTGGACTGTTATCCCGGTGCGACAGGACTGTGATCCCTGTGGCACTGGGCTGTGATCCCTGTGGGACTGGACAATGATCTTGTGGGACGGGATTGTGATCTCTGTGGAACTGGAATCTAACCCCTGTGGGACTGGACGTGATCCCTGTGGGATTGGACTATGATCCCTGTGGGACTGGACTGTGACCCCTATGGGGCTGCTCTGTGTTCCCCGTGTGAATGGACTGTGACCCCTGTGGGACTGTATTGTGATCCCTGTTAGATTGAACTGTGATCCCTGTGGGACTAGACTGTGATCCCTGTGGGACTGTACAATAATCCCTGTGGGACTGGACTGTGTTCCCTGAGGAACTGTACCGTGATCCCTGTGGAAATTGTCTGTGACTTCAGTGGGACTGGACTGTGAGCCCTGTGGGACTGGACTGTGACCCCTGTGCGACTGGACTGTGAACCCTGTGGGACTGAACTGTGATCCCTAAGGGAGTGGACTGTGATTCCTGTGGGGGTGGACTGTGATTCCTGTGGGACTGGACTGTGATCCCTGTGGGACAGGACTGTGAGCCATGTGGGACTGGACTGAGATCCCTGTGGGACAGTACTGTTACCACTGTGGGACCGGACTGTGAACCTGTGGGACTGGACAGTGAACCCTATGTGACTGGTCTTTGGTCCCTGAGGGACTGCACTGTGATCCCTGTGAGAATGGACTGTGATCTCTATAGGACGGGACTGTGATCCCTTTGGGACAGGAGAGTGAGGCCTGTCGGATTGGACTGCAATCTCTATGGGACCGGACTTTGACCCCTGTGGGACTCGTCTGCGATCCCTGTGGTAACTGGACTGTGATCCCTGTGGGACTGGACCTTAATCACTGTGGGCCTGGATTGTGATCACTGTGGGACTTGACTGTGATACTTGTGGGACTGGACTGTAATCTCTGTGGGACTGGACTGTGATCCCCGCGGGACTTGACTGTGACACCTGTGGGACTGGACTGTGACACCTGTGGGACTGGACTGTGACTCCTGTGGGACTTGACTGTGATCGCTGAGGGACTTGACTGTGACCTCCGTGGGACTGGTCAGTGATTCCTGTAGGACTGAACTGTGACACTGTTGGATGGGACTGTGATCCCTTTGGGAGTGATTGTAAACCCTGTAGGACTCGAATGTTATCCCTGTGGGAGTGACTGGGATCCCTGTGTGACCGGACTGTGATCCCTGTGGTACTGGACTGTGAACCCTGTGGGACTAGACTGTGATTCCTGTGGGACTGGACTGTGATCATTATGCGAGTGGACTGTGATCCCTGTGGGACTGGACTGTGATCAGTATGCGAGTGGACTGTGATCCCTGTAGGACTGGACTGTGATACTTGTGGGACTGGACTGTGATTCTTGTTGGACTGGACTGTGATCTCTGTGGGACTGGACTGAGATCCATGTGGGACTGGACTGTCATACCTGTGGGACTGGACTGTGACAACTGTGCGACTGGACTGTGATACCTGAGTAACTGGACTGTGACTCTTGTGGGACTGGACTGTGATCTCTGTGGGACTGGACTGTGACCCCAGTGGGACTGGACTGTGATCGTTGTTAGACGGGACTGTGATACCTGTGGGACTGGACTGTGACCCCAGTGGGACTGGACTGTGATCGCTGTTAGACGGGACTGGGATACCTGTGGGACTGGACTGTGATCCCTGTGGGACTGGACTGTATCCCCAGTGAGACTGGACTGTGACACCTGAGGGACTGGACTGTGATCCCTGTGGGACTGGACTGTGATCTCTGTGGGACTGGACTTTGACCCCAGTGGGACTGGACTTTGACCCCAGTGGGACTGGACTGTGATCCCTGTGGGACTGGACTGTGAACCCTGTGGGACTGAACTGTGATCCCTGAGGGAGTGGACTGTGAACCCTGTTAGAGTGGACTGTGATCTCTGTGGGACTGTACTGTGATCCCTGTGGGACTGGACTTTGATCACTGTGGGACTTGACTGTGATCATTATGTGACTGGACTGTGACCCCTGTGGGACTGGACTGTGATCCCTGTGGGACTTGACTGTGACACCTGTGCGACTGGACTGTGACACCTGTGGGACAGGACTGTGACCCCTGTGGTATTGGCATTTGACCCCTGTGTGATTGGACAGCGATCGCTGTGGGTCCGGACTGTGATCCCTGTAGGACAGGACTATAATCCCTGAAGGTCTGGACTGTGACCCCTGTGGGACTGGACTGTGACCGTTTTGGGACTTGACTGTGATCCCTGTGGGGCTTGACTGTGATCCCTGTAGGACAGGAATGTAATCCCTGAGGGTCTGGACTGTGATCCCTGTGCGACAGGACTGTGATCCCTTTGGGACAGGACTGTGATCCCTGTGGGACCGGACTGTAACCCTGTGGGACTGGTCTTTGATCCCTGAGGGAATGTAGTCTGATCCCTGTGGGACTGGACTGTGATCCCTGTGGCACGGGACGGTGATCCCTTTGGGACAGGCCTGTTAGCCCTGTGGGATTGGACTGCAATCTCTGTGGCACCGGATTTTGACTCCTGTGGGACACGACTGCGATCCCTGTGGGACTGGACTGTGATCCCTGTGGGACTGGACTGTGATCCCTGTTGGACTGGACTGTGATCCCTGTTGGACTGGAGTGTGATCCCTGTGGTATTGGAATTTGACCCCTGTGTGATTGGACAGCGATCCCTGTGGGTCTGAACTGTGGTCCCTGTAGGACAGGACTGTAATCCCTGAGGGTCTGGACTGTGACCCCTGTGGGACTGGACTGCAATCCCTGAGGGTCTGGACTGTGACCGTTTTGGGACTGGACTATGATCCCTGTAGGACAGGACTGTAATCCCTGAGGGTCTGGACTGTGACCCCTGTGGGACTGGTCTGTGACCCCTCTGGGACTTGACTGTGATCCCTGTGGGACTTGACTGTGACTTCTGTGGGACTGGACTGTGATTCCTGTAGGACTGAACTGTGACACTGTTGGAGTGGATTATGATCCCTTGAGAGTGATTGTGATCCCTGTAGGACTGGACTGTGATCCCTGTGGGAGTGACTGTGATCCCTGTGGGACTGGACTATGATCTCTGTGGGACTGGACTTTGACAACTGTGTGACCGGACTGTGATACCTGCGGGACTGGACTGTGACCCCTGTGGGACTCGACTGCGATCCCTGTGGTAATGGACTGTGAACCCTGTGGGACTGGACTGTGATCCCTGTGGGAGTGGACTGTGATCATTATGCGACTGTACTGTGACCCCTGTGGGACTGGACTGTGATACTTGTGGGACGGGACTGTTACACTTGTGGGACCGGACTGTGATCCATTTGGGACTGGACTGTGATCCCTGTGGGAATCGACTGCGATCCCTGTGGTAATGGACTGTGAACCCTGTGGGACTGGACTGTGATCCCTGTGGGAATGGACTGTGATCATTATGCGACAGGACTGTGACCCCTGTGGGACCGGACTGTGATACTTCTGGGACGGGACTGTTACTCTTGTGGGACTGGACTGTGATCTCTGTGGGACTGGACTGTGACCCCAGTGGGACTGGACTGTGATCGCTGTTTGACTGGACTGTGATACCTGTGGGACTGGACTGGATCCCTGTGGGACTGGACTGTGACCCCAGTGGGACTGGACTGTGACCCCTGAGGGACTGGACTGTGATCCTGTGGGACTGGACTGTAATCTCTGTGGGACTGGACTGTGACTCCAGTGGGACTGGACTGTGACCCCAGTGGGACTGGACTGTCATCCCTGTGGGACTGGTCTGTGACCCCTGTGGGACTGACCTGTGATCCCTGAGGGAATGGACTGTGATCCCTGTGGGATTGGACTGTGATCTCTGTGGGACTGGACTGTGATACCTCTGGAATTGGACAGTGACCCCTGTGGGATTGGACTGTGATCCCTGTGGGATTGTACTGTGATCCATTTGGGACTGGACTGTGATCCCTGTGGAACAGGACTGTGACACCTGTGTGACAGGACTTCGACCCCTGTCAGACTAGACTTCGATCTCTGTGGGACTGGACTGTGATCATTATGCGACTGGACTGTGACCCCTATGGGACTGGACTGTGATACTTGTGGGACTGGACTGTGACCCCTGTGGGACTTGACTGTGACATCTGTGGGACTGGACTGTGACCCTTGTAGTACTGGACTTTGACAGCTCTGTGATTGGACTGTGATCGCTGTGGGACTGGACTGTTATCGCTGTAGGACAGGACTGTGATCACTAAGTGTCAGGACTGTGACCCGTGTGGGACTGGACTGTGATCCCTGTGGGACTTGACTGTGATACCTGTGGGAGTTGACTGTGACCTCTGTGGGACCGGACTGTGATTCCTGTAGGACTGAACTGTGACAATGTTGGAGTGGACTATGCCGTGTTGGAGTGACTGTGATCCCTGCGGGACGGGACTGTGATCCCTTTGGGACTGGACTGTGAACCCTGTGGGTCTGGACTGCAATCCCTCTGGGACTGGATTGTGTCCCCTGTGGGACTGGACTGTTGTCCCTGTGGGACTGGACTGTGATCCCTGTGGGACTGGACTGTGATACCTGTAGGACTGGACTCTGAGCCCTATGGGACTGGACTGTGATCTCTGTGGGACAGGACTGTGATCCCTGTGGGACTGGACTGTGATCCCTGTGGGACTGGACTGTGATACCTGTGGGACGGGACTGAAATCCCTGTGGGACAGGACTGCGATCCCTGTGGGAGTGGTCTTTGATCCCCCTGGCACTGGACAATGATACCTGTGGGACTGGAATGTGATACCTGTGGGACTGGACTGTGATCCCTGTGGGACTGGTCTTTGACCCCTGTGGGACTGGACGGTGATACCTGTGGGACTGGACTTTGAGTCCTATGGGACTGGACTGTGATCTCTGTGGGACTGGACTGTGATCCCTGTGGGACTGGACTGTGATCCCTGTGGGACTGGGCTGTGATCCCTGTGCGACAAGACTGTGACCCCTGTGGGACTAGACAATGATCTTGTGGGACTGGACTGTGATCCCTGTGGAACTGGATTCTAACCCATGTGACTGGACCGTGATCCCTGTGAGACTGGACTATGATCACTGTGGGACTAGACATTCATACCTATGGGACTGGACTGTGAACCCTGTGGGACTGGACTGTGATACCTGTGGGACTGAATTGTGATCCCTGTGGGACTGGACTGTGATCGCTGTGTGAGTGGACAGTGATCCCTGTGGGACTGGACTGCAATCACTGTGGGACCGGACTTTGACCCCTGTGCCACTCAAATGCGACGCCTGCGGGAATGGACTGTGATCCCTGTGGGACTGGACTGCGATCGCTGTGGTACTGGAATGTGATCCATTTGGTACTAGACTGTGATCTCTGTGGGACTGGACTGTGCTCATTATGCGACTGGACTGTGACTCCTGTTTGACTGGACTGTGATACCAGTGGGACTGGACTGTGACCCTTGTGGGACTGGACTGTGACCCCTGTGGGACTGGACTGTGCTCATTAAGCGACTGGACTGTGACCCCTGTTTGACTGGACTGTGATACCTGTGGGACCTGGACTGTGATCCCTGTGGGACTGGACTGTGCTCATTATGCGACTGGACTGTGACCCCTGTTTGACTGGACTGTGATACCTGTGGGACTGGACTGTGACCCTTGTGGGACTGGACTGTGATCCCTGTGCGACAGGACCATGACCCCTGTGGGACGGAACTCTGATCCCTGTGGGACTATACAGTGATCCCTGTGGGATTGGTCTGTGTTCCGCGTGGGACTGGTCTGTGTTCCCCGTGGGACTGGGCTGTGATTCCTGTGGGACTGAACTGTGATCCACTAGTGAGGGGACTGTGATCCCTGTGGGAGTGGACTGTGATCCCTGTGGGACTGGATTGTGATCCCTGTTTCGACGATACGGTGCTCCCATTGCGACATGACTATGATCCCTGTGGGATTGGACTGCAATCCCTGTGGGACCGGACTTTGCCCCTGTGCCACTCAAATGCGACCCCTTCGGGACTCGACTGCGATCGCTGTGGTACTGGAATGTGATCATTATGCGACTGGATTGTGACGCCTGTTTGACTGGAGTGTGATACCTGTGGGACTGGACTGTGACCCCTGTGGAACTGGACTGTGATCACTGTGCGACAGGACCATGACCCCTGTTGGACTTAACTCTGATCCCTGTGGGACTGAACTCTGATCCCTGTGGGACTGGACAATAATCCCTGTGGGACTGGACTGTGTTCCCTGAGGATCAGTACCGTAATCCCTGTGGAACTTGATTGTGACCCCATTGGGAATGGACTATTATCCCTGTGGGACTGGACTGTGACCCCTGTGGGGCTGAACTGTGACCCCGAGGAAGTGTAATGTGATCCCTGTGGGAGTGGACAGTGATCCCTGTGGGACTGGACTGTGATCCCTGTAGGACTGGTCTGTAATCCCCCTGACACTGGACAATGATGCCTGTGGGACTGTACTGTGATCCCTGATGGACTGGACTCTAATCCATGTGGAGCTGGACTGTGATACCTGTGGGTTGAACTGTGATCCCTGAGGAACTGTACCGTGATCCCTGTGGAACTTGATTTTGACCCCATTGGTACAGGACTGTGATCCCTGTGGAACTGGATTGTGACCCCTGTGGGACTGGGCTGTGATCCCTCTGGCACTGGAGAATAATGCCTGAGGGACTGGACTGTGATCCCTGATGGACTGGACTATGATCCCTGTGGAACTGGACTGTGATACCTGTGGGTCTGGACTATGATTCCTGTGGGACGGTACTGTGATCCCTGTGGGATTGGTCTATGATCCCCCTAGCACTGGACAATGATACCTTTGGGTCTGGACTGTGATCCCTGTGGGACGGTATTGTGATCCCCTTGGGACTGGACTGTGAAGCCTGTGGGACTGGACTGTGATCCCTGTGGGACGCGACAGAGATCCCGTTGGGACTGGACTGTGATCCCTGTGGGACTGGACTTTCAGGCCTATGGGACTGGACTGTGATCTCCATGGGGCGGAACTGTGATCCCTGTGGGACAGGACTGTGATCCCTGTGGAACTGGACTGTGATCCCTGTGGGACTGGGCTGTGATCCCTGTGCGACAAGACTGTGACCCCTGTGGGACTAGACAATGATCTTGTGGGACTGGACTGTGATCCCTGTGGAACTGGATTCTAACCCCTGTGTGACTGGACCGTGACCCTGTGAGACTGAACTATGATCCCTGTGGGACTGAACATTCATACCTGTGGGACTGGATTGTGAACCCTGTGTGATTGGAATGTGAACCTGTGGGACTGGACTGTGATCCCTGTGGGACTGGACCGTGATACATATGGGACTGGACTGTGATCCCTGAGGGATTGGATTGTGATCCCAGTGGGACTGGACTGTGTCCCTATGTGACTGGACTGTATCCCTGTGGGACTAGACAATGATCTTGTGGGACTGGACTGTGATCCCTTTGGAACTGGACTCTAACCCCTGTGTGGCTGGACCGTGATCCCTGTGAGACTGGACTATGATCCCTGTGGGACTGAACATTCATACCTGAGGGATTGAATTTTGATCCCTGTGGGACTGGACTGCAGTCCCTGTGGGACCGGACTTTGACCCCTGTGCCACTCAAATGCGAAGCCTGCGGCACTGGACTATGATCCCTGTGGGACTGGACTGCGATCGCTGTGGTTTTGAATGTGATCCATTTGATACTAGACTGTGATCTCTGTGGGACTGGACTGTGATCATTATGCGACTGGACTGTGACCACTGTTTGCCTGGACTGTGACCCCTGTTTGACTGGACTGTGATACCTGTGGGACTGGACTGTGATCCTTGTGGGATTGGACTGTGATCCCTGTGCGACAGGACCATGACCCCTGTGGGACGGAACTCTGATCCCAAGGGACTGGACTGTGATCCACGAGTGAGGGGACTGTGATCCCTGTGGGACTGGACTGTGATCCCTGTGTTAGTGGACTGTGATCCCTGTGGCACTGGACTGTGATCCCTGTGGGACTCGACTGCGATCGCTGTGGTACTGGAATGTGATCCCGTTGTGCCTAGACTGTGATCTCTGTGGGACTGGACTGTGATCATTATGCGACTGGACTGTGACGCCTGTTTGACTGGACTGTGACCCCTGTGGGACTGGACTGTGACCCCTGTAGGACTGGACAGTGATTACTGTGGGACTGGACTGCGATCGCTGTGGTACAGGAATGTGATCCATTTGGGACGAGACTGTGATCTCTGTGGGACTGGACTGTGATCATTATGCGACTGGACTGTGACGCCTGTTTTACTGGACTGTAATAGCTGTGCGACTGGACTGTGACCCCTGTGGTTCTGGACAGTGATCCCTGTGCGACAGGACCATGACCCTTGTGGGACTGAACTCTGAACCCTGTGAACTGTACTGATATCCCTGATGGACTGAACTCTGATCCCTGTGGACTAGACGATGATCCCTGTGGGACTGGACAATAATCCCTGTGGGACTGGACTGTGTTCCCTGAGGAACTGTACCGTGATCCCTGTGGAACTTGATTGTGACCCAATTGGGAATGGACTGTGATCCCTGTGGGACTGAACTGTGACCCCTGTGGGGCTGACCTGTGATCCCTGAGGAAGTGTAATGCGATCCCAGTGGGAGTGGACTGTGATCCCTGTGGGACTGGACTGTGATGCCTGTGGGACTGGTCTGTGATCCTCCTGGCACTGGACAATGATGCCTGTGGGACTGGACTGTGATCCCTGATGGACTGGACTCTGATCCCTGAGGAACTGTACCGTGATCCCTGTGGAACTTGATTTTGACCCCATTGGTACAGGACTGTGATCCCTGTGGGACTGGACTGTGAGCCCTGTGGGACTGGACGGTGACCCCTGTGGGACTGAACTGTGATCCCTGAGGAAGTGTACTGTGAAGCCTGTGGGAGTGGATTGTGATCTCTGTGGAACTGGACTGTGATCCCTGTGGGACAGGACTGTGATCCATGTGGGACTGGTCTGTGATTCCCCTGGCACTGGACAATGATGCCTGTGGGACTGGACGGTGATCCCAGTGGGACTGGACTGTGATTCCTGTTGGACTGGACTGTGATCCCTGTTGGACTAGACTATAATCACTGTGGGATTGGATTGTGATCACTGTGGTACTTGACCGTGATCATTATGCGACTGGATACTGTGATTCCTTGGGAATGTACTTTGACCGCTGTGTGACAGTACTGTGGTACCTGTGGGACAGGACTGTGATCCCTGTGGGAATGGACTGTGATCCCTTTGCGACAGGACTGTGATCCTTGTGCGACTGGAATGTGATCCCTGAGTGAGATGACTGTGACCCATGTGGGACTGGACTGTGATCCCTGTGAGATAGGGCTGTGATCCCTGTGGGACTGTACTGTGATCCCTGTGGCACTGGACTGTCATCCATGTGGGACTGGACTGTGATAGCTGTGAGACAGGAGTGTGATCCCTGTGGCACTGGAATATGATCCCTGTGCGACACGACTGTGATCCTTGAGCGACTGGACTGTGATCCCTGTGGGACAGGGCTGTGATCCCCGTGGGACTGCGCTGCGATCCCTGTGGGACTGAACTGTGATCCACGAGTGAGGGGACTGTGATCCCTGTGGGACTGGACTGTGATCCCTGTGGGACTGGACTGCGACCCCTGTGGGACTCGACTGTGAACCCTGTGTGAGTGGACTGTGACCCTGTGGGACTGGACTGTGATCCATGTGGGACTGGAGTGCAAACCCTGTGGGACTGGACTGTGATCCATGTGGGTCTCGACTGCGATCGCTGTGGTACTGGAATGTGATCCCTTTGGGACTAGACTGTGATCTCTGTGGGACTGGACTGTGAAACCTGTGGGACTGGACTGTGACCCCTGTGGGACTGGACTGTGATCCCTGTGCGACAGAACCATGACCCCTGTGGGACTGAACTCTGATCCCTGTCGGACTGTACTATGATCCCTGTGGACTATACTATGAACCCTTTGGGACTGGACAATAATCCCTGTGGGACTGGACTGTGTTCCCTGAGGAACTGTACCGTGATCCCTGTGGGACAGGTCTGTGATCCCCTGGCACTGGAAACTGATGCCTTAGGGACTGGACTGTGATCCATGATGGAATGGACTCTGATGCCTGTGGAACTGGACTGTGATACCTGTGGGTCTGGACTGTGATCCCTGTGGGACGGTACTGTGATCCCCTTGGGACTGGACTGTGATCACTGTGGGACTGGACTGTGATCCCTGCGCGATGGGACTGTGATCCCTTTGGCACTGGACTGTGATCCCTGTAGGACTGGACTTCAATCCCTCTGGGACTGGACTCCGTCCCCTGTGGGACTGGACTGTTGTCACGGTGGGACTGGACTGTGATCCCTCTGGGAATGGACTTTGTCCCTTGTGGGACTGGACTGTGATACCTGTGGGATGGGACTGTGATCCCAGTGGAACTGTACTGTGATACCTGTGGGACGGGACTGTGATCCATTGGGATTGGACCGTGATCCATGTGGGACTAGACTGTGATCCCTGTGGGACTGGACTGTGATCCCTGTGGGACGCGACAGTGATCCCTTTGGGACTGGACTGTGATCCCTGTGGGACTGGACTGTGAACCCTGTGGGACTGGACTTTGAGCCCTTTTGGAACTGGACTGTGATCTCTGTGGAACGGAACTGTGATCCTGTGGGACATGACTGTGATCCCTGTGGAACTGGACTGTGATCCCTGTGGGACTGGGCTGTGATCCCTGTGCGACAGGACTGTAACCCCTGTGGGACTGGACAATGATCTTGTGGGACTCGACTGTGATCCCTGTGGAACTGGATTCTAACCCCTGTGGGACTGGACCGTGATCCCTGTGAGAATGGACTATGATCCCTGTGGGACTGGACATTCATAACTGTGGGACTGGACTGTGAACCCTGTGGGACTGGACTATGATATCTGTGGGACTGGACTGTGATCCCTGTGGGACTGGACCGTGATCGCTGTGATACTGGAATGTGATCCATTTGGGAGTAGACTGTGATCTATGTGGGACTGGACTGTGATCATTATCCGACTGGACTGTGACCCCTGTTTGACTGGACTGTGATACGTGTGGGACTGGACTGTGACCCCTGTGGGACTGGACTGTGATCCCTGTGCGACAGGACCATAACCCCTGTGGGACGGAACGCTGATCCCTTTGGGACTGGACTGTGATCCCTGTTGGACTGATCTGTGTTCCCCGTGGGACTGTGCTGTGATCCCTGTGGGACTGAACTGTGATCCACGAGTGAGGGGACTGTCATCCCTGTGGGACTGGACTGTGATCCCTGTGGGACTGGACTGTGACCCCTGTGGGACTGGACTGTCATCCCTGTATGAGTGGACTGTGATCTCTGTTCGACTGGACTGTGATCCCTGTGGGACGATACTGTGATCCCATTGGGACAGGGCTGTGATCCCTGTGGGACTGGACTGCAATCCCTGTGGGACCGGACGTTGACCCCTGTGCCATTCAATTGCGACCCCTTCGGGACTGGACTGTGATCCCTGTGGGACTCGACTGCGATCGCTGTGGTACTGGAATGTGATCCCTTTGGGACTAGATTGTGATCTCTGTGGGATTGGACTGTGCTCATTATGCGACTGGACTGTGACGCCTGTTTGACTGGACTGTGATACTTGTGGAACTGGACTGTGACCCCTGTGGGACTGGACTGTGACCCCTGTGGGACTGAACTCCGATCCCTGTGGGACTGTACTGTGATCCCTGTTAGACTGAACAGTGATCCCTGTGGGACTAGACTATGATCCCTGTGGGACTGGACAATAATCCCTGTTGGACTGGACTGTGTTCCCTGAGGAACTGTACCGTGATCCCGGTGGAAATTGATTGTGACCCCATTGGGACTGGACTTAGATCCCTGTGGGACTGGACTGTGCCCGCTGTGGGACTGAACTGTGATCCCTGAGGAAGTGTACTGTGATCCCTGTGGGTGTGGACTGTGATCCCTGTGGGACTGGACTGTGATCCCTGTGGGACTGGTCTGTGATCCCCCTGGCACTGGACAATGATGCCTGTGGGAGTGGACTGTGATCCCTGATGGACTGGACTCTGATCCCTGTGGAACTGGACTGTGATACCTGTGGTTCTGGACTGTGATCCCTGAGGAACTGTACCGTGATCCCTGTGGAACTTGATTTTGACCCCATTGGTACAGGACTGTGATCCCTGTGGGACTGGACTGTGACCCCTGTGGGACTGGACGGTGACCCCTGTGGGACTGAACTGTGATCCCTGAGGAAGTGTACTGTGAACCCTGTGGGAGGGGACTGTAATCCCTCTGGGACTGGACTGTGATACCTGTGGGACAGGACTGTGATCCCTGTGCGAGTGGACAGTGATCCCTGTGGGACTGGACTGTGATCCCTGTGGGACTTGTCTGTGATCCCCCTGGCACTGGACAATGATGCCTGTGGAACTGGACTGTGATACCGGTGAGTCTGGATTGTGATCTCTGTGGGACGGTACTGTGATCCCCTTGGGACTGGACTGTGATCCCTGTGGGACTGGACTGTGATCCCTGTGGGACGGGACTGTGATACCTTTGGGACGGGACTGTGATCCCTGTGGGAGTGTTCTGTGATCCCCCTGGCACTGGACAATGATGCCTGTGGGACTGGACTGTGATCCCTGTGGGACTGGACTTTGTCCCCTGTGGCACTGGATTGTGATACCTGTGGGACTGGACATTGAGCCCTATGGGACTGCACTGTGATCTCTGTGGGACAGGACTGTGATCCCTGTGGAACTGGACTGTGATACATGTGGGACGGGACTGTGATCCCTGTGGGAAAGGACTGTGATCCCTGAGGGACTGGACTGTGATCCCTGTGGGACTGGAAGTTGAGCACTGTGGGACTGGACTGTGATCTCTGTGGGACAGGACTGTGATCACTGTGGAACTGGACTGTGATCCCCCTAGCAGTGGAAATTATGCCTGTGGGACTGGACTGTGATCCCTGATGGACCGGACTCTGATCCCTTTGGAAATGGACTGTGGTACCTGTGCGACTGGACTTTGTGCCCTATGGGACTGGATTGTGATCTCTGTGGGACGGAACTGTGATCCCTGATGGACAGAACTGTGATCACTGAGGGACTGGACTGTGATCCCTGTGGGACTGAGCTTTGATCCCTGTGCGAAAGGACTGTGACCCCTGTGGGACTGGACAATTATCTTGTGGGACTGGACCGTGATCCCTGTTGGACTGGACTATGATCCCTGTGGGACTGGACATTCATACCTGTGGGACTGGACTGTGAACCCTGTGGGACTGGACTATGATACCTGTGGGACTGGACTGTGATCCCTGTGGGACTGGACTGTGATCGCTATGGAACTGGACTGTGATCACTGTGCGACTGGATTGTGATCCATGTGGGACTGGTCTGTGTTCCCCGTGGGACTGGACTGTGACCCCTGTGGGACTGCACTGCGATCCCTGTTAGATTGAACTGTGATCCCTGTGGGACTGGACACTAAAACATGTGGGACTGGACTGTGTTCCCTGAGGAACTGTACCGTGATCCCTGTGGAACTTCTCTGTGACCCCAGTGGGACTGGACTGTGATCCCTGTGGGACTGGACTATGACCCTTTAGGGCTGGACGGTGACCCCTGTGGGACTGAACTGTGATCACTGAGGGAGTGGAATGTGATCCCTGTGGGAGTGGACTGTGATCCCTATGGGACTGGACTATGACCCTTGTGGGGCTGGACGGTGACCCCTGTGGGACTGAACTGTGATCACTGAGGGAGTGGAATGTGATCCCTGTGGGAGTGGACTGTGATCCCTGTGGGACTGGACTGTGATCCCTGTGGGATTGTACTTTGATCCATGTGGGACTGGACTGTGATCCCTGCGGGACAGGACTGTGACCCCTGTGGGACAGGACTGTGATCCTTTTGGACTGGACAGTGATCCCTGTGGGACGGGACTTGATCCCTTTGCGACAGGTCTGTGATCACTGTGGGACAGGACTGTGACCCTGTGGGACTGTACAGTGACCCCTGTGGGACTGCTCTTTGACCCTGAGGGACTGAAATTTGATCCCTGAGGGATTGGACTGTGATCCCTGTGGGACTGGACTGTGATCCCTGTTGGACTGGACTGTAATCACTGTTGGACAGGATTATGATCTCTGTAGGACTTGATCGTGATCATTATGCGACTGAATACTGTGATTCCTGTGGGAATGTACTTTGATCACTGTGCGACAGTACTGTGACACCTGTGGGACTGGACTGTGATCCCTGTAGGAATGGGCTGTGATCCCTGTGCGACAGGACTGTGATCCTTGTGCGTCTGGACTGTGGTCCCTGAGGGAGAGGACTGTGACCCATGTGGGACAGGGCTGTGATCCCTGTGGGACTGTACTCTGATCCCTGTGGCACTGGACTGTCATCCATGTGGGACTGGACTGTGATACCTGTGAGACAGGATTGTGATACCTGTCGGACTGGAATATGATCCCTCTGGCACTGGACTGTCATCCATGTGGGACTGGACTGTGATCCCTGTGGGACAGGGCTGTGATCCCTGTGGGACAGGACTGTGATCCTTGTGCGACTGGACTGTGATCCCTGTCGGACAGGGCTGTCATCCCTGTGGGACAGATCTGTGATCCCAGTGGGACTGGACAATGATCCCTGTGGGACTGGTTGTGATCCCTGAGGGACTGGACTGTGATCCCTGCGGAACTGGACTGTGATACCTGTGTGTCTGGACTGTTGTCCCATGTGGGACGTTACTGTGATCCCTGTTGGATTGGACTGTGATCCCTGTGGTACTGGACTGTGACCCCTGTGGGACTGGACTGTGACCCCAGTGGGACTGAACTGCGATCCCTGTAGGACTGGACTTTGATACCTGAGGGACTGGACTGTGACCCCTGTGGGACTGGACTGTGATCCCTGTGGGACTGGTCTGTGTTCGCTTTGGAACTGGACTGTGATCCCTGTTGGACTGGACTGTGATTCCTGTGGGACCGGAGTTTGACCCGTGTGGGACTGAACAGCGACACATGTGGGACTGGACTGTAATCCCTGTGGGACTCGCCTGCGATCCCTGTGGACTGGACTGTGATCTCTGTGGGACTGGACTGTGATTCATGTGTGACACGACTGTGATCCGCGTGGGACTGGACTGTGATCCCTGGGGGACTGGACTATAATCTCTGTGGGATTGGACTGTGATCCCTGTGGGACTGGACTGTGATTCCTGTGGGACTGTACTGTGATCTCTGTGCGACAGTACTGTGACGCCTGTGGGACTGGACTGTGATCACTGTGGGAATGGACTGTGATCCCTGTGCGACAGGACTGTGATCCTTGTGCGACTGGACTGTGGTCCCTGTGGTACAGGGCTATGATTACTGAGGGACTGTACTCTGATCGCTGTGGCACTGAATTGTGATCCATGTGGGATTCAACTGTGATACCTGTGGGACAGGAGTGTGATCCCTGAGGGACTGGAATGGGATCCCTGTGGGACAGGACTGTGATACTTGTGCGACTGGACTGGGGTCCCTATGGGACATGACTCTGACCCCTGTGGGACTGGACTGTGATCCCTGTGGGACAGCGCAGTGATCCTTGTCGGACAGGTCTGTGATCCCCGTGGGACTGCACAATGCTCCCTGTGGGACTGGACTGTGATACCTGAGGGACTGGAATGTGATCCCTATGGAACTGGACTGCGATACCTGTGTGTCTGGACTGTGATCCCTGTGGGACGTTACTGTGATCCCTTTCGGATTGGACAGTAATCCCTGTGGGACTGGACTGTGATCCCTGAGGAACGGGACTGTGATCCCTGTTGGACTGGACTGTGATCCCTGAGGGACGGGACTGTGATCCCTGTTGGACTGGACTGTGATCCCTGTGGGATCGGAGTTTGACCCCTGTGGGACTGAACTGCAATCCCTGTGGGACTGAAATGTGATCCCTGTGGGACTCGCCTGTGATCCCTGTGGAATGGACTGCGATCTCTGTGGGACTGGACTGTGATCTCTGTGGGACTGGACTGTGGTCCATATGCGACTGGACTGGGACCCCTGTGGGAGTGGACTGTGATCCCTGTGGGCTGGACTGTGATCCCTGTGGGACTGGACTGTGATCCCTGTGGGATCGGACTGTAATCTCTGTGGGACTAGATTGTGTTCCCTGTGGGACTTGACTGTGGACCCCTGTGGGACTGGACTGTGATCCTTGTGGGATCGGACTGTAATCTCTGTGGGACTAGATTGTGTTCCCTGTGGGACTTGACTGTGACCCCTGTGGGACTGGACTGTGATCCCTGTGGGACTGGACTGTGACCCCTGTGGTACTGTACTTTCCCCCTGTGGGATTGGACTGTGATCCCTATGGGACTGCACTGTGATCCCTGTGGAACTGGACTGTGATCCCCGTGGGACAGGACTGTGATCCCTGTTTGACTGGACTGTGATCCCTGTGGGACTTGACTGGACTGTGACCCCTGTGGGACTTGACTGTAATCCCTGTGGGACAGGGCAGTGATCCCTGTGGGACAGGTCTGTGATCCCTGTGGGACTGGACTGCAGGCTGATAAATCCAAAGGGCCTGATGGACTGCATCCCAGAGTGCTTAAGGAGGTAACCTTGGAAATAGCGGAAGCATTGACAGTTATTTTCCAACATTCCCTAGACTCTGGATCAGTTCAGATCGAATGGAGGGTAGCCAATGTAACTCCACTTTTTAAAAAAGGAGGGAGAGAGAAAACTGGGAATTATCGACCGGTCAGCCTGACCTCAGTAGTGGGTAAAATGATCGATTCAATTATTAAGGATGTCATAGCAGCGCATTTGGAAAGAGGTGACATGATAGGTCCAAGTTTAGCATGGATTTGTGAAAGGCAAATCATGCTTGACAAAACTTCTGGAATTTTTTGAGGATGTTTCCAGTAGAGTGGACAAGGGAGAAGCAGTTGATGTGGTATATTCGGACTTTCAGAAGGCTTTCGACAAGGTCCCACAGAAGAGATTAATGTGCAACGTTAAAGCACATGGGATAGGGGTAATTGTGTTGACATGGATTGAGAACTGGTTGTCAGACAGGAAGCAAGGAGTAGGAGTAAATGGGTACTCTTCAGAATGGGAGGCAGTGACTAGTGGGGTTCCGCAAGGTTCTGTGCTGGGGCCCCAGCTGTTTACACTGTACATTCATGATTTAGACGAGGGGATTAAATTGAAGTATCTCCAAATTTGCGGATGACACTATGTTGGGAGGCAGTATGAGCTGCGAGGAGGATGCTATGAGGCTGCAGAGTGACTTGGATAGATTAGGTGAGTGGGCAAATGCATGGCAGATGATATATAATGTGGATAAATGTGAGGATATCCACATTGGTGGTAAAAACAGAAAGACAGACTATTATCTGAATGGTGACAGATTAGGAAAAGGGGAGGTGCAACGAGACCTGGGTGTCATGGTACATCAGTCATTGAAGGTTGGCATGCAGGTACAGCAGACGGTTAAGAATGCTAATGGCATGTTGGCTTTCATAGCGAGGGGATTTGAGTACAGGGGCAGGGATGTGTTACAACAGTTGTACAGGTACTTGGTAATGCCACACCTGGAGTATTTGTACAGTTTTGTTCTCCTAACTTGAGGAAGGACATTTTTGCTATTGAGATAGTGCTGCAGAGGTTCACCAGACTGATTCCCGGGATGGCAGGACTGACATATCAAAAAAGAGTTGAACAACTGGACTTGTATTCACTGGAGTTCAGAAGAATGAGAGGGGATCTCATAGAAACGTTTATTATTCTGATGGGTTTAGAAAGGTTAGATGCATGAATAATGTTCCCAATGTTGGGGAAGTCCAGAACCAGAGGTCACAGTCTAACGATAAGGGGTAATACATTTAGGACCAAGCTGAGGAGACACTTCTTCAGCCAGAGAGTGGTGAACCTGTGGAATTCTCTACCACAGAAAGTTGTTGATGCCAATTCACCAAATATATTCAAAAAGGAGTTCTATGAAGTCCTTGCTACGAGGGGGATCAAGGGGTATGGTGAGAAAACGGGAATGGGGTACTGAAGTTGCATGTTCAGCCATGAACTCATTGAATGGCGGTGCAGGCTAGAAGGGCCGAATGGCCTACTCCTGCACCTATTTTCTAAGTTCCTATGTTTCTATGTTCCTATTTATCTAAACTCCAGTGGATACAAGCCCAATTGATCCTCATATGTCAGTTCTGCAATCGCAGGAATCAATATGGTGAACTTTCGCTGTACTCCCTCAAAAGCAAAAACATCCTTGCTGAGATAGGAGACCAAAACCGAACACAATATTCCAGGTGTGTCCTCACCAAGGCCCTGTACAACTGCAGTAAGACCTTCCAGCTCCTATACTCAAATCCACTTGCTATGAAGACCAACATGCCATTTGCCTCTTCACCAACTGCTGTACCTGTATGCCAAACTTCAATGACTGATGTACCTTGACACCCAGGTTTCGTTGCACCTCCCCTTTTCCTAATCTGTCACGATTCAGATAATATTCCGTCTTCCTGTTCTTGCCACCGAAGTGGATAACCTCACATTTATCCACATTATACTGCATCTGCCATGCATTTGCCCACTCAATTAACCTGTCCAAGTCTCCCTGCAGTCTCTTCACATCATCCTGACAGATCACACCGCCACCCAGCTTAGTGCCATCTGCAAACTTGGAGATATTACATTCAATTCCTTCATCTCAATCATTGATTTACATTGTAAAAGGCTGGTGTCCCAGCACTGAACCCTGCGGCACCCCACTGGGCACTGCCTGCATTTCTGAAAAGGAGCCGTTTATTCTGACTCGCTCCTTCCTGTCTGCCAACCAGTTCTCTGTCCACGTCAATACATTACCCCCAATACAATGTGCTTTAATTATACACGCTAGTTTCTTGTGTGGGACCTAGTCAAAAGCCTTTTGAAAGTCCAAATGCACCACATCCACTGGTACTCCCTTTTCCACTCTACTAGTTACATCCTAAAAACATTCTAGAAGATTAGTCAAGCATGATTTCCCTTTCATAATTCCATGCTGACTAGGACCGATCCTGCCACTGTTTCCAAAATGGCTGCTATTTCATCATTAATAATTGATTCCAACATTTTCCCCACCACCGATGTTTGGCAAACCGATCTATAATTTCATGTTTTCTCTCTCCCTCCTATTTTAAAAAGTGGTGTTGCATTATCTACCTTCCAATTCATAGGAACTGATCCAGAGTCAATGGAATGTTGAAAAATGATCACTAATGCATCCACTATTTCGAGTGCCACTTCCTTTATTACTCTGGGATGCAGCCTATCAGGCCCTGGTGATTTATCGGCCTTCAATCCGATCAAATTTCCGAACACAATTTCCTGACTAATAAGGATTTCGTTCCCTTCCTCCTTTTCACTAGACACTCGAAACACTATTATTTCTGGAAAGTTATTTGCGTCTTCGTTAGTGGAGACAGCTCGAAAGTTTTTGTTCAATTGCTCTGTCATTTCTTTGTTCCCCATTATAACTTCATCTGATTCTGTCTGCAAAAGACCTACTTTGGTCGTCACTAATCTTTTTTTCTTTTCACGCATCTATAGAAACTTTTGCAGTCAGTTTTTATATTCCCAACAAGCTTCCTGTCATACACTATTGTAATACCCCTAATTAAACCCTTTGTCCTCTGATGAATTCTAAATTTTACCCAGTCCTCAGGTTTGCTGGTTATTCTCGGCAATTTATATTCCTCTTCCTTGGATTTAACACTGTTTCTAATTTCCCTTGTTAGCCACGGTTTTTCTACCTTCCCCTGTTTATTTTTACTCCAGACAGGGATGTACAATGGTTGAAGTTCATCCATGTAATCTATAAATGTCTGCCATTGCGTATCCACTGTCAACCCTTTAAGTATCATTTGCCAGTCTATCCTACCCAATCCACGTATCATACCATCGAAGTAACCTTTCCTTAAATTCAGACCCTAGTCTATGAATTAACATTTCACTCTCCATCTTAAAACGAATTCTACCATATTATGGTCACACTTCCGGGGGCCTCGCACAACAAGATTGCTGATTAGTCCTCTCTCATTACACAACACCCAGTCTAGGTAGGCCAGCTCTCTAGTTGATTCCTCGACATATTGGTCTCTAAAGCCATCACTAATACACTCCAGGAATTCCTCCTCCACTGCATTGCTACCAGTTTGGTTATCCCAATCTATCTGTAGATTAAAGCCGCCCATGATAACTGCCGTACCCTTATTGCAAACATCCCTAATTTCTTGTTTGATGCCATCTCCAACCTCGTTACTATTGTTTCGTTGTCTGGACACAACTCTCACTCGCGTTTTCTGTATTTTGGCATTCCATAGCTATAACTATCCGGATTCCACATCATTCAATTTAATGTCCTTTCTTACTATTGCGCTTATTTCCTCTTTAACAAGCAACGCCAATTCACCTCCTTTTCCTTTCTGTCTGTGCTTCCTGAATGTTGAATACCCTGGATGTTGTGTTCCCAGCCTTGGTCACCCTGGAGCCACGTCTCTGTGATCCCAATTATATTATAATCATAAAGAGCTACCCGCGCAGTTAATTCACCCACTTTATTCTGAATACTCCTCGCATTGAGGCACTGAGCCTTCCGACTTGTCGTTTTATCCCTCTGTTTCCATTTAGAATGTTTCTGTAATGTGGTATTTTTTATTTTTGCCTTGGGTTTCTCTGCCCTCCAATTTTGCTATTCTCCTTTCTATCTTTTGCTTCTGCCTCCATCTTACGTCACTCTGAATCCCTGCTTGGGTCCCCATTCCCCTGCCATATTAGTTTAATCCCTCCCCAACAGCACGAGCAAACACTCCCACCATGACATTGGTTCAGGTCCTGCACAGGAGCAGACCGTCCGGTTTGTACTGATCCCACCTCCCCCAGAACCGGTTCCAATGTCAAAGGAATTTGAATCGCTCCCTCTTGCACCACTCCTCAACCCACGGTGCCATGAACTTGGCTGCTGCTTCCTTCCCCTCGTGGTGCGATTGACACACCTTTGCTTGACCCTGGTCTGTATGTGGAATGGTTCTGTGGTGGATGCCGTGACCGGGAGCACGGCTTACATTTCATCCTATAGAAGGTGGAGCATGGTGACAAACCTTGAAGTGCAGCCGAATCTGAGGAGGACGCTCCATATACCCTCATGGTTGACAGCGTTGGAGGCTTTCGTGAGTTTAAAATAGGCCATGTTCAAGTATTGGTGCTATTCGCTGCATTTCTCTAGTATCTGCCACGTGGTGAAGATGATATCCATTGTGCCAATTAGTGGGCGGAACCCACATTGCGAAACTGGGAGGAGTTCTTCAGCCACAGGGAGAAGGTTGAGAAGAATACTTGCGATGAGTTTGCCTTTGGTTGAGAGCAGCGAGATTCCTCTGTCGTTACCGCAGTCAGACTCGTCACCTTTCTTCAAGATCATCGCAATTAATTCTACTCCGAGATCTCCTAACATGATCTCCTCCTTCCAGATAAGGTCATGAATACGTGCCATTAGTGCTCGCAGCCAAGCTTCACTAGTTCCAAGGGGATTCATTCTGCTCCATAGGCCTTGTTGTTTTTAGTTGTCGGAAGGCCTTTGCAAACTCGAGCCGAGCTGTGATTGTGCCAAGGAGGTGATGGGTTGCATGCTGTGGGATGAAGTCAAGGACACTCACGTCGAAGGCGGATTCTTTGTTGCGAAGATCCTCGAAGTGTTCTTTACAGCCAGCACCGGCAGCCTCACTGTCCTTGATGAGCAGTTCTCTGTTCTTGGCTTTCAGTGGAATAAGACATTGGGCCACCGGTTCTTCTCCACTGAAAAATCCACGCACTTCGTGATTGTCGACTAGATGCTAAATCTGCTGCGCTATTAATTATCTATTATTTGTAGTTTCTTTATTACATTCGCGTTCTCTATTAGTATGAGGTTCAATAATAGTTTGAGAGGCTGTATTAATTTGAAGGGCTGTATTAGTTTCACTTTCTCTAATAGTTTGAAGTGTATTATTTTAGGTGGCTCTATTTGTTTGAGGTTCTCATATTGGTTTGAGTTTCTTTCATAGTTTGAGGTTGTATATTAGCTTGAGTTTATATAAATGGTGGATATGTTATATTATTTGACGCTGCTTTATTTATTTGAGATTCTGCATTAATTTGAGGGTATTTATCAGTTTAGTGGGCTGTAGTATTTTGAGGTTCTCTAGTAGTTTGCGGTTATTTATACGTTTGAGGATCTTTATTGTTTTGGGGCTGTATTTGTTTCACGTTCTCTATTAGTTCTAAGGGCTGTATTAGTTTGATCGACTGTTTTAACGGAAATGCTGTGTGAGTTTCAATGGCTGTATGAATATAACTTTCTGTGTGTGGTAGAGTTGCTGTATTGGGTTTAGGTCCTCTATTAGCTTGAGGTTCTCTGTTAGTTTGACGTTCTCCATCTATTGTATTATTTTGAGGGTTTCTATTAGTTTAAGGGTTTGCAATAATTAGAGGTTTTCTATTAGATTGAGGTTCTCTATTATGTTGAGTTCTCCAAAAGCATCAGCGATTGGATTAGTTTGAGTTTCTCTATTATTTCGAGGAAATATATTAATTTGAGCTTCTGGAAAAGTTTATATTTTTTCTTATTTTAAGCAGCTGTATTTGTCCAAGGTCCGCTACAGGTAGTAGTACATCTATTAATATGAGGTTCTGTATTAATTTGAGGGTCTATATTAGTTTGAGGGACTGTATTAGCTTGAGGGACTGTATTAGATTGAGGGTCTGTATTAGTTTGAGGGGCTGTATTTGTTTGAGGGTCTGTATTAGTTTGAGGGGCTGTATTAATTTGATGGCCTGTATTAGATTGAGGGGCTGTATGAGTTTGAGGGACTGTATTAATTTGATGGACTGTATTAGATTGAGGGCTGCATTATTTTGAGGGACTGTATTAGTTTGATGGAGTATATTCGATTGAGGGTCTGTATTAGTTGGATAGACTGTATTAGTTTGAGGGAATGCATTAGTTTTTGGGACTGTATTATGTTGAGGGTCTGTATTAGTTTGTGGGGCTGTATTAGTTTGAGAGGCTGTATTTGTTTGAGGGACTGTATTAGTTTGAGACTCTGTATTAGTTTGAGATTCACGATGAGTTTGATGTTCTCTAATAGTTTGACGGTCTGTATTAGTTTGAGGGGTTGTATTAGTTTGAGGGGCTATATAAGTTTGAGGGGCTGTATTAGTTTGAGGGTCTGTATTTGTTTGATGGACTGTATTAGTTTGAGGGATTGCATTAGTTTGAGGGATTGTATTAGGCTGAGGGGCTGTATTAGTTTGAGGGTCCGTATTAGGCTGTGGGGCTGTATTAGTTTGAGAGGCTGTATTAGTTTGAGATTCACGATGAGTTTGAGGTTCTCTATTAACATGACGGACTGTATTAGTTTGAGGGACTGTATTAGTTTGAGTTTCTCGATGAGTTTGAGGTTCTCTATTAGTTTGACGGACTGTATTAGTTTGAGGGGTTGTATTAGTTTGAGGGATTGTATTAGTTTGAGGGGCTGTATTAGTTTGAGGGACTATATTAGTTTGTGCGGCTGTATTAGTTTGAGAGACTGTCTTTGTTTGTGGGTCTATATTAGTTTGAGAGAGTGTATTAGTTTGAGGGTCAGTATTAGTTTGAGTGGCTGTATAAGTTTGATTTTCTCTCTTAGCTTGAATGTTTGGATTATTTGATCCTCTCTATTAGTTTGAGTGTCTCTATTAGTTTGAGTGGATTATTTTGAGCCTCCCTATTAGTTTGAGTTGATCAGTTTCAGATTCACTCCTAATTTGTATTTAAATATTAGTGTGAGTTTCATTAATAGTTTCAGTGTCTCTGTTTTTTTGAGGGTCTGTATTAGTTTCAGATTCATTATTATTTTGAGTGTCCATGTTATGTTGAGGTTATCTATAGATTTATTAAAATTGAGTTTGATATTCTTTACTAGTTTGAGGTTCTCTATTACTTTGAGGGTCTCTTTTAGTTTGAGGTTATATTTTAGTTTGAGGGGTTGTATTACTTTTAGTTTTAGTTTGAGGTACTTTGTAATATTAAAGGATTGTTTTAGTTTGAGGTTCTCTTGGTTTGTGGGGATGTACTAGTTTGAAGTTCTCTATTAGTTTGATGTGCTGTATTATTTTCAGTGCCTGCATGAAGAGAAATGCTATATTAGTTCGCATTGTTTTTGCTGTATGAGTTTGTGGTGCTGTATTATTTTTAGGTAATCTACGAGCATAAGGCACCGCATGTGTATGAGGTGCTGTATGGGTATGAGAGGCTTAATGAATATGAAGGCCGATATTAGTTTGAGAAATATCATAGAAATTCATCACTTTAACTGTTTAACTGTATTTCCAGAGTTAAGGAGATCAGTCATTTCATGGACCGCACGAAAGCAGTCTTGAGAAGGACTTTCTATCATTTGTAATTTCTGTACTGAATGCCTGCATTGAAAGGTGCAGCCACGACCCCCTTTGTAGTACAGCAGCCCTGAGAGGGAAACTCGAACATTGTGAATGTAATTACTGAATAGCTACAGTTAAAGAAGGCAGCCACATCATAGCGTGCAGTAGAGTAGCCCTGAGAGGGAAACTCGAACATTGGAATTGTAATTACTGAATAGCTACAGTTAAAGAAGGCAGCCGCATCATACATTGCAATAGAGTAGCACTGAGAGGGAAAGTCGAACATTGTAAATGTAATTACTGAATAGCTGCAGTTAAAGAAGGCAGCCACATGACAGATTGCAGTAGAGCAGCCCTGAAAGGGAAACTCGAACATTTGGGAATTTAATTTCTGAATGAACACAGCAGTACAAAAGATATTACCAAAAACTATATGCGATCTCCAGTTTGGCCTGATGGTTTTTGAAACAACAACCCAATTGCTGGAAGAATACATCTGGAAACGTTCATTTGTTAATTAATGTGAGCAGAATTGTCCAGTCTTTGCAGTTTCAAATTTGAATCACAACAGGGACATAAATTGGCTGTCGTAATCTGTTTGTTCAAGTTTTAACAATAACTATTTTGAGCGATGTTGCAACCTCAATGTCCCCGTGGAGAGCCCGCAGGGTATAACTTAAAGGCGCTGGAATTGTACCGCCTCAGAGCATAATTCATTAAGATTGCCTGCAGTGCAAAGTGGCACATCGTTTTAAGCAGAAAATGCTTCCAATTCAACATGCCCAGCGAATATGCTACATGATCATTGCCGTCATTGGTGTTCCTGGTAAGTGACTAACTGCCGAACAGAAAGCAGAGAGTCGGGATAAATGGATCCTTCTCAGGTCTGAAATCGGTGGTTAGTGGTGTGCCACAGGGATCGGTGCTGGGACCACAACTGTTTACAATATACATAGATGACCTGGAAGATGGGACAGAGTGTAGTGTAACAAAATTTGCAGATGACACAAAGATTAGTGGGCAAGCGGGTTGTATAGAGGACACAGAGAGGTTGCAAAGAGATTTAGATAGGGTAAGCGAATCGGCTAAGGTTTGGCAGATCGAATACAATGTCGGAAAATGTGAGGTCATCCAACTAGGAAAAAAAACAGTAAACGGGAATATTATTTGAATGGGGTGAAATTACATCATGCTGCGGTGCAGAAGGACCTGGGGGTCCTTGTGCATCAATCCCAAAAAGTTAGTTTGCAGGTGCAGCAGGTAATCAGGAAGGCGAATTGAATGTTGGCCTTCATTGCAAGAGGGATGGAGTAAAAAAGCAGGGAGGTCCTGCTGCAACTGTGCAGGGTATTGGTGAGGCCGCATCTGGAGTACTGCGTGAAGTTTTGGTCAGCTTTCTTAAGGAAGGATATACTAGCTTTGAAGAGGGTACAGAGACGATTCACTAGGCTGATTCCGGAGATGAGGGGGTTACCTTATGATGATAGATTGAGTAGACTGCGTCTTTACTCGTTTGAGTTCAGAAGGATGAATGGTGATCTTATAGAAACATTTAAAATAATGAAAGGGATAGACAAGATAGAGGCAGAGAGGTTGTTTCCACTGGTCGGGGAGACGAGAACTAGGGGGCACAGCCTCAAAATACGGGGGAGCCAATTTAAAACCGAGTTGAGAGGGAATTTCATCTCCCAGAGAGTTGTGAATCTGTGGAAATCTCTGCCCAGGGAAGCAGTTGAGGCTAGCTCATTGAATGAATTGAAATCACAGATAGATAGATTTTTAACCAATAAGGTAATTAAGGGTTATGGGGAGCTGAATCCACGGCCAGATCAGCAATGGTCTTTTTGAATGGCGGAGCAGACTCGAGGTGCTCGACGGCCTACTCCTGTTCCTAATTCTTATGTTCTTATGTTCTTATGTAACCATTGAAGTTGTGCAAATCTGTTTTTGAGCTGGTCTCTGGTTTTGCTCTGTGACTGATAATTTTACATCCTTGACTATTGGTCACGGGTATAGAAACCTGAACGGTGATATCATTCCGTTCAGTCAAATTTCCTGAATAACCACTGCGGTTTGATTCCATTGCAAAATCTGAACATAAACTTGTGTTTGAAACGAACCGGCTGCTTGAATTATTCAGCTATTGTCTTTTGTGGAATATTGTGTACTTTTGAATTAGTCCTTGTTCCGCGCAACTATCTGAGAGAAGGTATGTGTAGCGGTGTCTGCACTGTAGGATATACTGAGTGTCTGCCTCACGTGGAACATCATACTCCCAGTGATCATGTATTACTGGGAGTGTGTGTCACTGTAGGATAGACTGAGTGAATGCCACGAACCGGTCCCCTTTGACCATGTATTTTAGGAAGTGTGTCTCACTGTAGGATGTAATGAGTGTGGTTCATTCACAGGTGTGGAACACCGAGCCACAGTGACCATGTATTACTGGGAGTGTGTGTCACTGTAGGATGTACTCAGTGTGCGTCACTAACCGGTGTGGAACACCGTACCCAAGTGACCATGTATTACTGGGAGTGTCTGTCACTGTAGGATGCACTGAGTGTGTTTCACTAACCGGTGTGGAACAGCGTACCACAGTGACCATGTATTACTGGGAATGTGTGACACTGTAGGATGTACTCAGTGTGGGTCACTAACCGGTGTGGAACACCGTACCCCAGTGACCATCTATTACTGGGAGTGTCTGTCACTGTAGGATGTGCTGCGTGTGTTTCACTAACCGATGTGAAACACCATTATCCCAGTGACCATGTATTACTGGGAGTGCCTGTCACTGTAGGGTATACGGAGTGTGCGTCACTAACCGGTGTGGATCACCATACCCTAGTGACCATGTATTACTGGGAGTGAGTGTCACTGTAGGGTATACGGAGTGTGCATCACTAACCGATGTAGATCACCGTACCCCAGTGACTATGTATTACTGGGATTGTGTTTCACTGTACGATATACTGAGTGAGGTCACGAACCGGTGTGGATCACCATTATCCCAGTGACCATGCATTGTTGGGAGTGTGTGTCACTGTAGGATATACTGAGTATGGGTCACTAACCGGTGTGGAACAACATTACCCCATTGACCATGTATTACTGGGAGTGCCTGTCACTGTAAATTGTACTGAGTGTGGGTCACCAACCGATGTGGATCACCATTATCCCAGTGATCATGTATTACTGGGATAGTCTTTCATTGCTGGATATACTGAGTGTGGGTCGCTTACCGGTGCAGAACAACGTACTCCAGTGACCATATATTACTGGGGGAGTCTGTCACTGTAGGATATACTGAGTGTGGTCACTAACCGGTGTAAACAGCGTACTCCAATGACCATGTGTTACTGGGAGTGTCTGTCACTTTATGATGTACTCAGTTTCGGTCACTAACCGGTGTGGAACAACATACCCCAGTGACCATGTATTACTGGGAGTGTGTGTCACTGTAGGATATACTGAGTGTGGGTCACCAACCAGTGTGGAACACCGTACCCCAATCACTATGTATTACTGGGAGTGTGTGTCACTGTAGGATGCACTGATTGTGGGTCACGAACCGGTGTGGTACACCGTACCCCAGTGACCATGTATTACTGGGAGTGTGTGTCACTGTAGGATATACTAAGTGTGGGACACCAACCAGTGTGGAAACCGTACGCCAATCACCATGTATTACTGGGAGTGTGTGTCACTGTAGGGTGCACTGAGTGTGAGTCACTAACCGGTGTGGAACACCATTACCCAATTGACCATATATTACTGGGAGTGTCTGTCACTGTAGGATATAGTGAGTGTGGGTCACCAACCGGTGTGGAACACTGTACACCAGTGACCATGTATTATTGGGAGTGTCTGTCACTGTAACATGTTCTCATTATCGGTCACTAACCGCTGTGGAACAACGTACCCCAGTGACCATGTAATGCAGGAAGTGTATCTCTCTTAGGATGTCATGAGTGTGGGTCACTAACCGGTGTGGAACACCGTACCCTAGTGATCAGATTTTATAGGAAGTGTGTCTCACTCTAGGATGAACTCAGTGTGAGACACGAACCGGTGTGGAACGCCGTACCCTCGTGATTATATATTATAGGAAGTGTGTCTCACTGTAGGATATGCTGAGTGTCGGTCACTAACCGGTGTGGAACACTGTACCCTAGTGACCATGTATTACAGGAAGTGTGTCTCACTGTAGGATTTACTACGTGTGGGTCACTATTTCTTCTACTTCCGCTTCTGAAGCGTACCCTGGGAATCGAGGGTGACTCGATTCCACACGAAAAATTTGTTCCTCGTGGGTTAAAGGATCCAATGCATGACGTACATTCTCTGTCACAGGTCGGGCAAACGCTGGTTGAAGGAACAGGAGTGTGGACTGCCTGGGTTGCTGTTTGCTCCTTCCGCTTCAGTTTGCTCTGGGGGACAATACTGGAGGTGCTCTGCGCCGTGCGGATGCTTTTCCTCAATTTGCGCTGGCTTGGGCCAGGGATTGCCAGGTGTAGGCGGGGGTGATGCATTTTTTCAAGTACGTTTTGAGTGTGTCATGGTGCGTTTCCTCTGCCCACCTGTGGCTCGCTTGCAATAAAAATCACCGAGCGGAGCGTTTGCTTTTTGAATCTCATGTCAGGCATGCAGACGATGTGGCCACCCCAAAGAGCTGATCGACTGTGGTCAATGCTTCGATGCTGGGGATGTTGGCCTGACCGAGAATACTGACGTTGGTGCGCCACACCGGCCAATTAATTTGCAGGAAATTGCGGAGAAAGCGTTGGTACTTCTCCAGTGTTTTGAGGTGCCTGCTGAAATATTCCATGTCTCTGCAGCATATCGGAGGTCGGGTATCTCTACTGCCATGCAGACCATGAGCTTGGTGCGGGGTTTTGATGTCCTGGTCTTCAAACATTTCCTTCCTCGGGCGTCCGAAGTCTGCACTGACACACTGAAGGCAGTGTTGGACTTTGCCATCAAAGTTTGCCTTTGTTGACTGTAGGCTCCGGAGGTTTGGAAAATGGTCCACATTGTACAGTGTATTGCCCAGTAAACCCGAGCTGCCCTGGAACTCGCAACGGATGGCGAGTTTCCCTGCGCCTATCGCCGCTGATACATTCTGAGTGCCCCATTTACAATTTAATTCACTCGCCATTCACACTGGAAGTCCTCTCGCCCTCACCGGCTTTGTGCTGGGAATGAAAACCCTTGCACGTTGCTGATCCTGCTCCTGACCCCAGTGAATTGCCCCTGCTGAAAGTACAAGTGCTGTACATCTGGTCTGAACAATGTTCTATCTCCACACTCCAATGGAGCTGGTATGGGAGCTCGGATGGTCCCTAGCTATGCTGCCTTTTCTTATGTTACAGGGAACCTTCGTTGTTCCAATTCTGCTCCCGTCCCCTCCTTCACATATTGTTCAGCTACATTGATGACTGTGTTTGCGCAATTTCCTTTTCTAGCCATCAACTGGAAAATGTCCTAACTCGCACAAAGTCATGATCACCCATCACCTCACCCCTATGCTTTCTCAGCTACATTGGCTCCCGGTTAAGGAACGCCACGATTTTGAAAATTATCATCCGTGTTTACAGATCTCTCCATGGCCTTGCACCTCCCTACCTCGGTAAATTTATTCAGCCTCACAACCCCTCAAGATATCTCCGCTCTTCAGATTCTGCCCTCTCGAATATCCCTCATTATACTGCTCAACTATCGGTGGCATTACCTTCAGCTGTTTGGACTCTAAACTCTGGAAGCCCCTCCCTAAACCTCTCCGTTTCTCTAACCATCTTTCCATTTTAAAGAAGCTCCTTAAAATCACCGTCTTTTACCAAGCTTTTGGTCATATGCCTTCATTTTTTCCTTTTTTGTATCGGTGTCCTATGTATCTGTGTTGTCCTGTTAACATTGCTTTGAAGAGCCCTGGGATCTTTAACTACGTTAAAGGCGCGATATAAATAAAGGTTTTTAGTATTATTAATAATAATAATTATTAATATTAATATTATTAATAATAGTGAGAAAAATAATTAAGTATTCAACCTTGCTTCTACTTTACGCCCCTCTCTCTCCTTCACATGCCCCCTCTGACACTACGCTTCCCTTCCTGGACATCTCTAAGTCCATTTCCAAGAGTAGGATCTCGACAAATATCTACCATAATCCGGCCGACTCCTACAGCTACCTTGATTATATGACCTCTCACCCCGCTTGCTGGAAGGACTCCATTACATTCTCCCAGTGTCGCTGCCTGCGTTGTATCTGTTCCGATAATGCCACCTCCCACACCAGTGCTTACAACATGTCTTCATTTTTCGGAGCTGAGGATACCCGTCCTCTGTGGTCGACAGTGTTCTCGACCGTGACAATCCAATTTCCCGCATTTATCCTCAGCCGAGGATTCCCCACCACTGTGCTGGAAAAGGCTCATCGCAGTGTCAATCCAATTTGCTGCATTAATTCCATCGCCTCTGATCCTCCCTGCTAGAACCATGATAGGGTCCCCATGTCCTCACATTGGACTCAACTAATCTCCACTTTCAAAAGTTCATCCTCCACCATTTCTGCCCCTTCCTTCTTATTCCCACGACCAAACACATCCCCTTTCAACATTCCCAATTGATCGTTCCCTCCATGACAACCTGGACCACACCTGAATCGCCTCCAACAGTTCTCCCCTTCCACCGGACCTTCCTATGAAAAAGTAGGAGAAAGAAGACCTGCCCTTTCACCTGCATTCGTTCCATCGTCCAGGGCCTTCAATGTGTAAGAGTGATTGACTTATATTTCTTCCAATGTAGTATAATGTATTCGCTGTTCACGATGCAGTCTCCTGTAGATTGTGGAGGATTAAACAAAGAATGTGTGATTACATTCCTGAACTTCTCCATTCTGTCCGCAAATGTGTCTCTCTACCTCCCTGTGTCTAACATTCCCCGGTCACTTTCCCCTTCAATTCTACATCCCACTGCCAGTCTGACATCTCTATCTTCAACATTATAAAATGTTTCCCTTTCTAACTTAATGGGGAACAGCACCACATGTTTCGATTATCCATTTATTAAAAGCCGAACATAAAACTGAGTTTAAACTTTTCAGATCAATACTATCGCTCCCGTTTCCTCAGACAGCATGTGCTGGTAATGAAGGATGTCTTCAGTAGAGCCATTGGGAGTGGAGGAGGTGTGTGCAGGTGCTTGGGACCACCTCTCGGTGTACGGCAGGCGGGCTGGTCAGCACCCCTTGGACCTACTGACCTTTCTCTGCAACATTCCTGGGCCATGAGAGCCTTCTGATCTTTGCCAGATTTACCTTGCTCCCCAACGTCCCACCGCCCCACTATGTAATCCTGCTCTATCCACTTACGTCTCCTCTGGACTCATTTCATGTTCCTTTAGTTGTCCCATTTGTGTTACACCATCATCCCTTTTGTCGTTGAATCACTCCTGCCCACCGTCCCATCAAAGACATTCACCTTTGTTCTTTCCTCCTCCTACAACAACTTTATCTGCCTCTAACATTTCCTTAAAACTGTTCATCTCTCGCGGATTCCAGTATTGAAGAAAGATTATCACCTGAAACGTTTACTCTGTTTCTCTCTCCACAGATGCTGCCTGACATACTGAGTGTTTTTAGCTTACTCTGTATTTTATCAGATTTACAACCGTTTGTATGGGGGTAGTCTAAGCAGGAGGAGAGAGAGAGAGAGCGCGTGGGGCCTTGGGGAAGGCACACCTGGATCTCCTGGCCCACAACCAGGGCCGTGAAGGCACTTCCATTGTCCCCGAAGCTGTCCTCGGCTCACTTTAAATGCCCGGTATCCCGAGGCCTGGGAAACACAGCCAACCAGTTAAATCGTAAAATAAGTTAAACCGTAAAATATTTTAAACAAGAAGCTGCCATCCCCATTAATACATTTAAATGCCCACCCGCCTGCTGGGATGGCTCGGTTTCCCTCCCACTGCCCCGTCTCTGCTAAACGTGGAAGCAGCGGGTTGGAGGTAGGTTGGGTTGGGATGATATACTGCACATGTGAACCCCTGACCCGACGTCAAGCCGGCCGTTTTTGTGTTAAATCACAGGCCTTACTGTCTGGGCTCAGTCATCGACAATGTGTGACCAATAATTGACCGTCTCTTTTCCCTTCTGTTTATTACAGTGAATTTAGTGGCGATTGTGGTCCTGTCCCGGGGAAAGTGCGGGCTCTCCAACTGCACCACTCGCTACCTGGTGGCCATGGCAGCAGCGGATCTACTGGTGGTCATCACTGGGGTAATACTGTGGCGCATCAATTGGTATTATTTCCCGGGATCTTTCCTGGAGATCACCCCTGTGTGTTGTGTTACATATCTCCTGTCCCGTGTAGCCACAGACTGCTCTGTCTGCTTCACCGTCACTTTCACCTTTGATCGATTTGTGGCTATTTGTTGCCAGAAGCTGAAAAACAAATATTGCACCGGGAGAACTGCGGCTGTGGTTCTGGCAACAAGCTGCATTCTGCTCTGTTCAAAAAACGTTCCTTACTACTTTACACTTGGACCTGGGGAGATAATCGATAATGTTCCGTGGGACTGTATCCCAATCCCAGCCTATTATACTGAGCCCGGATGGCTGGGATTTGACGTGTTTGGTATGGTTTTAATCCCACTACTTCCATTCGCTGTAATTTTGTTGCTCAATGCTCTGACAGTCAGGCACATTTTAGTGACCAGTCGAGTCCGGAAGGGACTGAGGAGTGAGAGAATGGGGGAGAATGGCTGTGACCCAGAGATGGAGAGCAGGAGGAAGTCTGTCATTTTACTCTTCACCATATCCGGCAGCTTCAGACTGCTGTGGCTGGTGTATGTTATAGATTTCTTATATTATAGCATTAAAGGAACATATCCCGGTGATTACAATGTAGCTTTATACACCTTTCAACAAGTCGGATATATACTGCAGAATTTAAGTTGCTGCACAAACACATTTATTTACGGGGTGACCCAGTCCAAGTTCAGAGAGCAGTTGAAGAGCGCGATGAAATATCCGGTTACCTCAATTATACAATTAATTAATGGTCAGAACAACTGAGCAAAGCCCAGACGCGGCTCGCAGTGTTTCCAGTACAGTAAAAGCCCCAGATTTCCATCCACTGAATTACACCAGGAATGACTGGTGATCTGATAATACACCCAGCGACGGGGCAAGCACAGTGTTTCGGACACAGCACCATTCCTGATTGATATTTCCCACATGGTCTTTTGGGAAGCACCACCAGATTGTTGCATTCAGTTTGAGCTCTTCTGTAAAGGGTCAGTACAGCTATTTAGTGCGGCTATACATTGCATCTTCCTGAGTGAGAGGTTTGATAATAGGTCGGCAGGCAGGGCTAGGCTCCAGTTCAGAGGATTATATGATATAGAACATAGAGCAGAGAATCAGGCTATTCGGCCCAACTCGTCTTTGTTGGTGTGTGTGCTCAGCACTCGACTAGAAAGTAAGAAACTGAATGAGGCAGAAGAGCAATGTAGGACGTGCCAGACTGAGGCGGTTCAGACCATACACACCCGCACTTACATGTAAAAGAGATCGTACCTCGACTTACCAAGCACCTACCTTCTGAAACTGCGCTTCCACAAGTTGGTTATTACTGAAATATGCCATATCATCAGGGCAGAAATGCAGCCTGCCAGCACCTTCATCACATCACTGCCCGTCGAGGTCAAGGTCACCACAGCACTGTCATTCTAGATGTCCGGTGCCTTTCATGCGTCCACGGGAGACATTTTCCATCTGTCTCAACATGCCACACATTGCTGCGTTAGAACGGTCACAAAAGCCCTGTATGTGCGTAGGATGGAATTGATCAGCTTCACTATAAAAAAAGGAGGCTCAGATTGACAGGGCTGCAGCATGCTGCAGCATTGCTAAGTTCCCCAACGTTCAGGGAACAATACAAGGTACGCACATAACCATGCGAACACCTTCTCACGGCCCAGAGGTTTTTCGCAGCAGAAAAAAACTTCACTCCCTGAAGGTGCAACTAGTTGTGGACCACAATCCGATAATTATGGCAGTGAATGCCAAATATCCGTGCAGCTTCATTGACGCTCATATCCCTCCGTGGGACTGCTGTCTCTGGCATATTTACCAGGCAGCCACAATGACAATGCTAAATGCTTGGTGACAATCGATATGGCCTAGCCACCTGACTGATGACTCAGCTTCGTGACACCCAAACCAAGGTCGAGAATAGTGCAGCCGGAGCCACACGCAATGTGTTCCAGAAAATCATTAGTTTGCGTTAGCAGCTCAGGTGGGGAGCTAGAATACAACCCCTAATCATATAGCTCAATTCCTGGTCGTGTGCTCCAATGTGCACAACCTGACTATCAGGAGAAATCAAGAGTTGCCACAACGGACCGATGGTCCACTTCAGGAAAGTGAGGAAAAGGAGGACGAGGAAGAGGATGGTGACTTCCGACCAGACAATCAGGTTGACTATGCAACCATTCCCATGCCCACCTCCAGACGGCAGGTGGCTGCACAGCTGCATGATTCTTACGTCAGCAGCTCACAGATGAGGGATTTGCCTTAAAGAACCATGCTCTTATTGACAAAGCTGACACAGTGCTGTGTGTGCAGCTCACACATTAATGGTGGGCATCACATTTGTGCCAGTTAATGTTTATGTTGATTTAAGTTTAGTATAATTATAACCTTTTAGGTTAAGGAATCACTAGAGCGTAATTGTCCAGCTACCTGAGACAATGCTCAACAAGGTTTGGTAAATAAAAAAAAAATTAACACGACCATTGGTCTGAAATCATAAGTGTCACTGGCAAAAATACCTCACCCCACCACACCGCCATTTTTCGAACACTGACATCAATCAAATAGTCAACATTTCCAGCAAAACAGAACACAAATGCAAACCAGCAGGTGGGACCCCTCCCCGCATACATTACAACGAATTGCATACACCGAGATGGAGATAAAACAAAGTCTATTACCTGCGGGCCTGCACTATACTTTCCTGCCCCCTCCAACTCTTCTCCCCACCTCTACCCCTGCCCCTCCATAATCCACGCCGCCTGGCCGAGGCGCTCCTCAGACGGTTCCTCACTTGGGGGAATGAAGGCAGAGCCGATGGTCGCACGGATCCGGGAGTGCGGAAAACAGAGATGGCAACATTCACGGATCCAGAAGCAGGATCTTGCTCCAGCATCTCATGTGTCATTGGCACTGGGGGTACCGAGGCTTGGGATGGAGTGCCATGCTCTGGCACCACTGGGAGGCCTGTGCCAAGAGTGTTCCTGGCTACCACTTTCAGTGTCTACACCATCCATGGAACGTACTGCGTCAATGTGCTGTAGATGCTGGCCAGCTGTTGGTATATGCCCCCCAATGCCTGCAGGAACTGGTCACCTACGTCTGCAATCTTCCTGAACAACTGTACCATCTCTCCGCTCTAATCTGGCGCTTGTGGAGCAGACTTGCCGTGTCCAAATAACGTCCGCGGTGTCGGCGCTGTCCTGGCGACATCCGGGGTGGTCAGTGGTAAGACGCCTGGGCACAGAACCTCCAGAGTGAAGGTGGGAATGGCCAGAGGAGCACTAGATGGCCTTGGGGTGGAATGCCTTTTGGAGCGTGGTGATGCAAACTCCACAAACTCGGCACTCTCATTCGTGGAGTAAAATCCCAGCTGATTGACCGGTGAGAATCAGTGCTCCTCAGCATCAGGTGCAGAATCGTCCGACTATTCCGGCCCCGCACCCCCAACTGCTGGCATCTGTGGTCTTGCCCTGGGACATGCTGCTGGCTGAGCTGCAAAATAAAACGCGGTTATTAGAGGAGAAGGGGGTGCTAGGATCACAAGGTATTTCCAGCGATAAAAACTGCATATGCGCGACCAATAATATCAACTTCATCAGAGACATCACATTCCAGGCCCGTCAACACATTCTGCATTGCAATGATTCTCACAAGGCCTGCATTATTGATAGCACAATTTTTAATACCAGCTATCATATATTATTGTTCAGATATGATTGGGTGTGGCATCAATTGAACTTACATCAGCCAATGGTGTGTACTTTACTCACGTGGCATTACTTCATAGTCTGCAGCTGCTTCTATAGCCGTCCGGGGGTGGCTTGCCACGAGTGTCAGCATCCGCTCCTCTATCTTAGTGATGTCGTTGGTGACTGGTGGCCCCCAACCGTTCGCTTCTGCTCAGACATAACCGTCGATAGCATCTTCTGTAAAACGTAACAGGACGACATATCATGAAATCATTGCGTGATATCATTGCTAGGTAATATCACAGAGACTGATACAAAACATAACCGAGAGATGTAATCACGATTATTAAGATAATTATTATCCTTGACCTAAAGACATGCACCGTGAGCGCAGGCTTTGAGTATAAAATTCCCGGTAAATTGAAAAACGCCACACCTGATGATAGTCACTCATGACACTTACAAATCAAATTATACAAACACATATGTATATGTAAATAAATGTCGTAGTTACTCTTGCTGATCCCACAATGTCATTCCATTGCTTGCAGCATTGATGGCACTCACGCACCTCGTTGATCGCCGACGAGACCACCTCTGCTATCTCGGTGCATATATTCTGGTCGTCGTTTGGGGTGGCTTCCCACGCCCTCCCTGGTGACTCGACGTCCTGCATGAGGGAGGCATTTGCTACTTCCGACAACCTCCTCGCTCTTTTGCGTCCTCCAATATGCTCCTTTCCCAGCTCACTGCTCTCACCAGTGTCAGTTTCCACAGCGTGCTGGCTTCCCTCCTCCACTCGCTTCATTATAGTCACGAAATTCTTCCAAATATCTGGCTGGTAACAGTTATTCTTTTTCGCGATTTGTCGTAAAGCTCGAAACACTCCCTCCCTCCTCCAAAAGCAGCCACACCAGAACCACACACACCTTCGCTCGCTCTCAGCTCCCTCTCACTCTGTCTCCTCTGATGCGCATGTAATGATGACCTCTGACTCCCTGAATCGCGGGAATCGAGCGTGGCCATGCTGTTGCTCAGGACGGCGATACGTTATTGCAGAATTCAGAGAGATTTAACGCGAAGGCCCATTTCATATCGCTCGCAGTAACGCCCAATTTTTAAAATGGAGTATAGAGGTTTTCAAAATGGGCGACAAGCCAGCGATCTGAAAACACATTTTTACCACCCACGTCGCAAATGACGCCCATTTTTGGGTGATCTGCACAAAAGCAGAAAATCTAGCCCATAGTCTCAGAAAAATGGGCCGCACATTTAAAACTGAGATGATGAGGAAGTTCTTCTCTCAGTGGGTTTTAAATATGTGGAATTCTCTGCCCCAGAGAGCTCTGGAGATTGGGTCATTGAATTTATTTCAGGCGGAGATTGACAGATTTTTAGCGATAAGGGAATAAAGGGTTAGGAGGAGCGGGCAGGAAAGTAGTGCTGAGTCGATGATCAGATCAGACATGTTCTTATTGAATGCTGGAGCAGTCTCGAGTGGCAAGGTGGCATACTCCTGCTCCTATTTCTTTTATTCTTATGTTCCTGCCAACGACCACACTTCACCATTGTATGTGTTAATTTTAACCTGCCATCTGTCTGCTCTTTTCAATCTGAATTAGAGTATTGCTGTAAGCGAAGGGATTGAATTTGAACTGAAACGCCATCAGGGAATTGTACGATCAGGTCAGAGGCTTCTCTGAAGTTCTCTGCCTCTCCAGCCTGAATACATTTCATGAGATTCAAGACACAATCAAATCTGCTGGTGATTTAGGTCCAGTTTTAGGCGACACTGAAATTGTTTTCTTTTAATGCAAAATATATATCAGTTAACAGAGTTAGGACTTAATTTTATATGCAGGAATGAGTCTCAGTTCGAAGGTGATAATTTGATTGTCCATTTTTACCGATGATGAGCCACGATCTTATTGAAGAGTGGAGCAAACTCGAAGAACCGAACGGCAGACTCCTGCTCCTATTTTATAATTTCGAATGTTCACCAGTCAGTCTGTTCCCTCCTGAAGTCTAGTACTGTCGTCCTCATTGTTTATTACATTTCCAAGTCTCGTATCATCGACAAAGTTCAACATGATGCAGTTTATACCCAATTCTCATTCATGAATATATATCTAACAGGCCAGTACTCCTAATCCCGACCGCTGGGGGAGACAACAGTACAGCTCGCTCCACTCTGAACAACAACCAGAACCCAATGTTGTCTGTTATCTGTTACTTAGCCAAATACATGAGCATACTGCCCTGTCCCTTTAATCCCAAGCATTAGAATTTTAGCAACACGTCTATAAAGTGGCAATTTGAAAAACGCCTTTCAACAGTCCTTATACACATCATCAAAAACTTAATATTTCTAGATATATCTAGATTCCTACAAAATTGTATCATCTCGCACTCTTCTTTAAATTCAATTCCAACTTAACTGCACAGCCTACATGTTTCCCAGTGTGTATTGTGAGCGGATCTTTAGAGAATTGTTTCTTAAATATTTGAAGCAAAGCGTCATTTTATGATTTAAAAAATTGATAATGAAATAAAGCAAACATTTACAACTGTGTGAGATTTTAAAATTGATGAGGAATCCATAGGGTTTATTGCTATACGATGATTATGTTCTTTATTTCATCAAACAGAGCCACTGCTGTGTTTTCATAAACCTCACGTTTTGTCTTTACATATCTAATTATGCACCCAATATCCTCCGCTGCTCCTCATCCCACCCAATGTCCTCAGCACCTCCCCACCCCACCCAATATCGTCAGACCCTCCCCACCCTACCTAATATCCTCAGCTCCTCCCCACCCCACCCAATATCCTCAGCTGCTGCTCACCCCAACCAATATCCTCTGACCCTCCTCACCTCACCCAATGTCCTCAGCTGCTGCTCACCCCAACCAATATCCTCAGACCCTCCTCACCTCACCCAGTGTCCTCACCTACCCCACACCCATCCCCCCCCCCAATATCCTCCGCTCCTCCCTCCCAAACCCAATATCCTCCGCTCCTCCCACCAATGTTGCCTCTAATTGTTTGTACTGAGTGGGCCAGAAATTCCTTTTAGCGCGACCTTTTCACCTCTGGGCAACATTTACAACAACATTATTTGCAACAACTTTTACAACAATGACAGCAGCAGCAACCACTTGAAATCATATATAGATTTATGCCATATTGGAAACCCACCATTTCAGATCATGAGACAATCAGACACGCTTCGATACAGGGTTTACACAACTTATCTGCTGTTTAATTATAATCCTCTATAAATGATCTCCAGTGATTCATTTGCACTTGTGTGGCCTCATTACCCTCTAGTGCTACATTTAGTGACTTGTGTATCTGTTCCCAGAGTTCCCTTTGCACTTCTGCCCGATTTGTTTTCTCTGTTTCCGGGTAGGTTCGGTCCGTATCTCTCCGACCAAAATGCTCCAACTCACACTTACCTTTATTGAAAATCGTTTGATACTTACATCATCATTATGCACGTTTGTTTACGATAGAATTAATTAATAGTTTTTAGTTCGTCATGTACAAAATATATTAAAAAAGATAACTGATCACAAATTAGTGGGATATAAATGAACTGCAACATAATGCATTAACACTACATAACCATCACTCAGTTACAAAGTTATGCATCGACAAACAATCCAAAAGCCATAGGTGAGCTGAAAGAGCCATATATATTCGTGCAATTTGTATTAATTTTAAATTTGTCAACCCTTTAGTTGCATCTCTCATGTGACCATAGTAATAGCAGCAAAAGCAGCAGAAATAGTGACTTTCCTAGGATTCTCATATCCTGCACGTCCACATAAGTAATTAGAATATTAATCATAATACAAACAGACAACCAGCACATAAAATTACTGTAATTCTTTCGTTCAAGGTATAAAAAAATATTGAACAAAATGGACCGTAATTTCCAACTGCAATCACATCCATTAATAAAGGTGTATTTCTTGAACCAGCAACACGTCATGTAACATGTCAGAAATGAGGCACCTAATCACAATACACATGCACACTGTGCGTCACTGAATTAAAAACCAAATACAGAAAGAGCTATGTTTTAAAATAAATAAACAGACATCTTTCTTCCTGGACAGGAGAACCAATCAGTCTGACTTGGAAATGTTTATTAATATGGTGTAATAAAGAAGTTAAAACACAAATATTTCTTCCAATGTTTTTCTCTCAAACATTTGGCACTATATTAATCCCTGCTCTTATTACCAAAAGTCTTGAATTAGTTTAGGTATTTCCCAATTAAATAGTGGGAAACAAACTTCATTGTACTCTCAATTTTATTCCCCTATTTCAAACATATATACCAAATGGAAATTGTACATTGTCACTTTAATAAAAGTATTTTCTGTGTCGTTCTCAAAAAACAAATAGTGGTTTCTTCTAATGTCGCTTCCTGCTATTTTATACACCATTACATAACTCTTGTTTCTATTAACATTCCATAAAACGTTTATGAGGAAATCCATTTTTACATTTTTCAAGAGACTTGTTTGGACTGTAGAACGACAGACAAAATAAAATCGTTCACAATAGCAATAAACAGCGCATGCTGGAATCTGAAACTAAAACAGAAAATGCTGGAACAACTGAGCATGTCAGGCAGCTTCTGTGGGGAGCGAATCTCAGGTAAGCATTTAGGTCTGTCAACTTTCGGTCAGAACTGGAAGAAGTTAGAGATGTAACAGATTTTAACCAGGTGCAGAGGCAGGAGTTAACCTCTCCTGTCTTCCACCATAACACAGACCTTCCCTTTTGTTCTTTCCGCCCCTCCCAACTTTCTCTGCCTCTGCACCTGGTTTAAATCGGTTACATCTCTGTCATTTTCCAGTTCTGATGAAAGTTGACAGACTTGAAACATTAACTCCTTTTCTCTTTCCACAGTTGCTGCCTGACCTGCTGAGCATTTCCTACAATTTCTGTTTTTATGTTATTTAAAATAAAAAGGTTTGTGTTTTTACCTCTTTTTGAATCTCTTCCTAAACGGCTGAATGATATTTTTTTATGTCAATAAATAGTAATGTGTAACTCCTACACATCCTCCCCTACCCTCACCTCCTCAACAAAATGGGGTGCGTGTTTGTGTAAAGCTGATCACTTTCGTCAATCGCTCAACATCAAATATTGAACACCTTCAATTTTAACCGAGTGAAGCAATTCGGAGCCTCCATAAAAGCATTTGGATTTCAAGACCCGTTTGGGACTTGTTTAGTGGAGGCGAAAACTGATTTGTGCCTATTTCTTCCGAATTCATCTTCGAAACTTATGGGGAAACGTGTTTTAAACGCTCCTTTTTTGTGAAAGTTTCATAAAAAATATTTAAACTTTTTCTAGTTTCGTTGTAGAACTGTGAGAATAATTTGCTCCAAGTTTCTCTGTCCCGTTTCAATGCTGTCGTTGAACACTCAACAGGAATAATAAAGTAAACGGATTCCAAACGGAGCTCAAATAAGAAGGTGCATAAAGTGGTGAAACTTCCTAAGAAGGCGGTGAGTTTATCTACCCTCAGACTTGGCGAGGAGTTGGGATCAGTTTTGGAGAAGTTGTTTATCTTTGTCTGCTGCCGTTCCCTCCGTCTCTCACAGATTCTGAGATACAAGCTGGTCCAAACCTTATCCCGTCTCTCGTAACATGATTCGAATAACCGTGTGAAACACTTTCAAAAAGGGGAACAAAACCTCGCAAAATGTAACTGGAACTGAGCTGGGGACTCTGTGAGCCTAAGGTTTGTTGTATTCAGCCTCCTCCCAGCAGCCACAGAACATGTGCTGCACCTCCACCTGTGTTATTCCAGATGATCAGAAATTTTCTCCCATTGAGTATTGGGAAGACCAAAGCCATTGTTTTCGGTCCCCGCCACAAACTCCGTTCCCTAGCTACTGACACCATCCCTTTCCCCATCTACTATCTGAGACTGAACCTGGCTGTTCGCAACCTTGCTGTTACATGTGATCCTGAAATTAGCTTTCCACCACATATCCGCAGCATAACTAAGACCACCTATTTCCAACTCCGTAACATCGAACGAGACCGCTCATTGCCTCAGCTCATCTGCTGCTGAAACTCTTGTCCATTCCTCCGTTACCTCTCGACATGACTATTACAACACACCCCTGGTCGGCCTCCCACATTCTACCCGACGTATACTATAGATGATCCGAAACTCTGCTGTCCATGAAAGAATTCGCACCAAATTCCGGTTACCCATATCCCCTGTGCTCGCTGAAATACATTGGCTCCCGGTTAGACAACGCCTCGATTTCAAAATCCTCATCCTTGTTTTAAAATCCCTCCAATACCCTGAGCCCCTCTCTATCTATGTAACCTCCTCCACCCCACAACCCTAGAGATGTCTGCAACCCGCTAATTCTGCCCATTGGCCATCCCTGATTATAATCGCTCCACCATTGGTGGCCGTGCCTTCTGTTACCTAGGCCCCAAGCTCTGGAATTTTCCCTAATCCTCTTCACCTCCCGACCTCGTTTTCCCCTTAAAGATCTTTCTTATAACCTTCCCCTTGCAACAACGTTTTGATCACTTGCACTAATTTCTACTTGTGCAGTTCAGTGTCAAGTTTGTTTTATCCCATAATGCAGCTATGGAGCACCTTGGGATGTTTCGCCACGTTAAAGGCTCTATATAAATATAAAGTGTTGTTGTAGGTCCAACATGTGACCACTGTGCAGACCCCGGGAATGGACGAGAAAAACCACAGTCTCACCACTTTCTCTCTCTCTGTCTCTCTTTCCCCCTCTTTTGCTGTCGATCTCTCTCTCTCCATTTCCGTATGACACTGTCTCGCTGTCTCCCTCGTCTGTCTGTACCTCTCCCTCTCTCTCTCTCTCTCTGTATGTCTCTCTGTGTCTCTGTCACTGTTTCTCTCAGTCTCCCTCTCACTCACACCACTATCTCCCTGCCCCCCTCTCTCTCTCTCACTGTATATCTGCCTGTATCTCTGTATCTGTTTCTCTCAGTCTGTCTCTCACTCACACCACTATCGCTCTGTCCCTCTCCCTCTCTCTCTGTCACTGTATCTCTGTCTGTGTCTCTGTCTCTGTTTCTCTCAGTCTCTCTCTCACTCACACCACTATCTCTCTGTCCCTTTCCCTCTCTCTCTCTGTCACTGTATATCTGTCTGTGTCTCTGTCACTGTTTTTCTCAATCTCTCTCTCACTCACACCACTCTCTCTCTGTCCCTCTCTCTCTCTGTATGTCTGTCTGTGTCTCTGTCACTGTTTCTCTCAGTCTGTCTCACACTCTCACCACTATCTCTCTCTCCCTCTCCCTCTCTCTCTCTGTCACTGTATGTCTGTCTCTGTCTCTGTCTCTGTTTCTCTTAGTCTCTCTCTCACTCACACCACTATCTCTCTGTCCCCCTCTCTCTCTCACACTGTATGTCTGTCTGTGTCTCTGTATCGGTTTCTCTCAGTCTGTCTCTCACTCACACCACTATCGCTCACTCCCTCTCTCTCTCTGTCACTGTATGTATGTCTGTGTCTCTGTCTCTGTTTCTCTCAGTCTCTCTCTCACTCACACCACGATCTCTCTGTACCTCTCTCTCTCTCTGTCACTGTATGTCTGCCTGTGCCTCTGTCTCTGATTCTCTCAGTCTCTCTCTCACTCACACCACGATCTCTCTGTCCCCGATCTCTCTGCCTCCCCTCTCTTTCCCCCACTCTCTCTGGCACCTCTCTCGATTTCCCTCTGCTATGCTCACTCCAGTATCTCACACTCCCCATTCTTTGTCTCTCAATCTCCCACTTTCTCTCCTCAATCTCATTCTCTCCCGCTCTATCTCTCTCCACTCTCTTGAATTGCCTCAGCCTCATTATCCAACATTTTCTCTCTCCGACTCTCTCTCCACCATTGCACCTGATATTCCAGGGTCTAACATATTTAGTGGCTCAGGGCTCCGGCCTGTAGCGGTTTCCAGGTAACAGGCTCTGAAATGTGGCAAGCCCACTCGCACCGAAGTTTGCTCCAGCAGGTCTGAGCTACGAGCCGGCGGGATATGAATGTAACGTGTGCCTGCGTGTTGAAGCCTGTGCCAGGCAGACTGCGCGACATGCAAATCCTGGTGTGGGGAAACATCGAGATCAACACACAGCTGATACATCACTGACCTCACTCACACTATCACTACCCGCTTCAGATACAAGACTGACATCACTCATACTGTCACTACCCATCCAGGTACACCACTGACCTCACTCACACTATCACTACCCATCGAGATACATCACTGACATCACTCATACTGTCACTACCCATCCAGGTACATCACTGACCTCACTCATACTGTCACTACCCATCCCGATAAATCACTGACCTCACTCACACTGTCACTACCCATCCAGATACATCACTGACCTCACTCACACTCTCACTACCCATCCAGATACATCACTGGCATCACTCATACTGTCACTACCCATCCAGATAAATCACTGACCTCACTCACACTATCACTACCCATCCAGATACATCACTGAAATCACTCATACTGTCACTACCCATCCAGGTACATCACTGACATCACTCACACTGTCACTACCCACTTCAGATACAAGACTGACATCACTCATACTGTCAATACCCATCCAGGTACACCACTAATCTCAGTCATACTGTCACTACCCATCCAGATACATCACTGGCATCACTCACACTGTCACTACTCGCTTCAGATACAAGACTGACATCACTCATACTGTCACTACCCATCCACGTACACCACTGATCTCAGTCATACTGTCACTACCATCCAGGTACATCACTGATCTCACTCATACTGTCACTACCATCCAGATACATCACTGATCTCACTCATACTGTCACTACCCATCCAGGTACATCACAGATCTCACTCCTACTGTCAGTACCCATCCAGATACATCACTGACCTCACTCACACTATCACTACTCGCTTCAGATACAAGACTGACATCACTCATACTCTCACTACTCATCCACGTACACCACTGATCTCAGTCATACTGTCACGACCCATCCAGATACATCACTGATCTCACTCACACTGTCACTACCCATCCAGATAAATCACTGATCTCACTCACACTGTCACTACCCATCCAGATACATCACTGACCGCATTCATACTGTCACTACCCATCCATTTACATCACTGACCTCACTCATACTGTCACTACCCATCCAGGTACATAACTAAACTCACTCATACTCTCACTACCCATCCAGATACATCAATAACCTCACTCATACTGTCACTACACATCCAGGTACATCATTGACCTCACTCATACTGTCACTACCCATCCAGGTACATCACTGACCTCACTCATACTGTCACAACCCATCCAGATACATCACTGACCTCACCCAAACTGTCACTACCCATCCAGATACATCACTCAACTCACTCATACTGTCACTACCCATCAAGGTACATCACTGACCTCACTCATACTGTCACTACCCATCCAGATACATCACTGACCTCACTCAAACTGTCACTACCCATCCAGATACATCACTGAACTCACTCATACTGTCACTACCCATCCAGGTACATCACTGACCTCACTCATACTTTCACTATCCATCCAGCTTTATCACTGACTTCTCACATAGTGTCAGTACCCATCCGCTACACCTGGTTAAGTCGCCTGACGTGTTTATTGCAGGAATTCAGCATCACTATTCGTGTTTGAAAAATCAAAGTGATCTTGTGTTGCACAGTCTTCGTTCAATGCCAGCATTAAAATATAGGACGAGATTCACACCATGTTTGGCAAAATTTCAGTTCAATCTCCTTCCCCGCAATGAGGGACTGTATGTGTTTTGTGGTTCCTGCCTATTGAGGAGCGATCTGGATTTCCAAATTGATGCAATTTAGGCTGAAATTAGAAAGATGAACAGTGAAACTATGAACGCTCTAGATTTCAATGGTAGACACTGTTATGTATTTTGGAATTCCTGCTATTACTTCAAACAGTCCCACACAAAGTGTGTATTTTCAATCCTGCACCGTAACCCCAATTCCCATTATGCAACCTCACTGAATGAGATGAACATCGCTCAGTGCTTTACAATCAGGATTTTAATAATCAAATTATAGGAATTGATTTATAGCCGTGAGCAACATTCAGATTTGAAATATGTTCTAAATATATTCCAAAATAATAAACATTAATTAGTACACTTTATGAACCTGCTGTTTTCAACTGAATAGAATTAAGATCAATAATTAATTCCCATGGAAAGTACTATTAATTGCAGTCATTGCACAGGGGAATATTAACCCGTTCTGGTCCGTCACTTTTCATATAAAACAAAATGTATACAATATACATGCATATAATTAGACAGGTTTTGAAATTTCGCAAGGAGGATGCTCCAAACAAAGAAACATGAGAACATAGAAAACAGGTTCGGGATTAGGCCCTTTGTATCTTCGAGCCTGCACCACCATTCAAAAAGTTATGAATGACCATTCACCTCAGTACCCCTTTCCTGCTTTCTCTCCATACCCCTTGATCCCTTCAGCCGTAAGGGCCACATCTAACTCCCTCTTGAACATATCCAATGAACTGGCATCAACACCTCTCTGCGGTAGGGAATTCCACAGGTTAACAATTCTCTGAGTGAAGAGGTTTCTCCTCATCTCAGTCCTAAAGGCATTACACCTTATCCTTAGTCTATGTCCCCTGGTGCTGGACTTCCCCAACATCGGGAACATTCTTCCTGCATCGAACCTATCAAGTCCCGTCATAATTTTATATGATTCGATGAGATCACCTCTCATCCCTCTAAACACCAGTGAATACAGGCCCAGTCGATCCAATATCTCCTCATTTTCAGTCCTGCCAATCCGGGAATCGGTCTGGTGAACCTTCGCTGCACTTCCTCAGCAGCAAGAACGACCTTCCTCAGATTAGGAGACCAAAACTGAACACAATATTCCAAGCGAGGCCTCACCAAGTCCCTGTCCAACTGCAGTAAGAACTCTCTGCTCGTATCCTCAAATCGCCAAGCTATGAAGGCCAACATACCAGTTCCCTACTTCACCGCCTGCTGTAGGTCCTTTGCAGTCGGATTCAGGTGAATTTATAATGGGGAACAAAGAAATGGCAGAACAATTGAACAAATACTTCGGTTCTGTCTTCACAAGGGAAGACGCAAATAACCTTCCGAATGTATTCGGGGACAGTGGGTCTAGTGAGAAGGAGGAACTGAAGGATATCCTTATTCAGCGGGAAATTGTGTTAGGGAAATTGATGGGATTGAAGGCAGATAAATCCCTGGGACCTGAAGGTTTGCATCCCTGCATTCTTAAGGAAGTGGCCCTGGAAATAGTGGATGCATTGGTGATCATTTTCCAACAGTCTATCGATTCTGAATCAGTACCTATGTACTAGAGGGTAGCTAATGTAACACCACTTTTTAAAAATGGAGGGAGAGAGAAAATGGGTAATCTTAGGCTGGTTAGCCTCACATCAGTCGTGGGGAAAATGTTGGAATCAATCATTAAGAATGAAAAAGCAGCGCATTTGGAAAGCAGTGACAGGATCGGTCCAATTCAGCATGGATTTATGAAAGGGAAATCATGCGTGACGAATCTTCTGGAAATTTCTGAGGATGTAACCAGCAGAGTGGACAAGGGAGAAAGAGTGGGTGTGGTGTTTTTGTACTTTCAAAAGGCTTTTGACAAGGTCCCGCACTAGAGATTGGTGTGCAAAATCAAAGCGCATGGTATTGAGTGTAATGTACTGACGTGGACAGAGAACTGGTTGGCAGACAGGATGCAGAGAGTCGGGATAAACGGGTCCATTTGAGAATGGCAGACAGTTACAAGTGGAGTCCCACACGGCTCAGTGCTGGGACCCCAGCTCTTTAAAACATGCATTAAGGATTTAGATGAAGAAATTGAGTGTAATATCTCCAAGGTTGCAGATGACACTAAACTGGGTGGCGCTGTGAGCTGTGAGGAGGACGGTAAGAGGCTGCATTGTGACTTGTTCAGGTTAGATGAATGGGCAAATGCATGGCAGATACAGTATAATGTGGATAAATGTGAGGTTATCTATTTTGGGGGCAAAAACAGAAAGGCAGAATATTAACAGAATGGCGGCAGATTAAGAAAAGGGGAGGTGCAACGAGACTGCTTTTTCATGGTTCATCAGTCATTGAAATTTGGCATGCAAGTACAGCAGGCGGTGAAGAAGGCAAATCGTATGTTGGCCTTCATAGCTAGGGGATTTCCGTATGGGAGCAGGGAGATCTTATTGCAGTTGTACAGGGCCTTAGTAAGGCCTCACCTGGAATAATGTGTTCAGTTTTGGTCTCCTAATCTGAGGAAGGACATCCTTCCTATTGACGGAGTGCAGCGAATCTTCACCAGACTGATTCTAGGGATGGCTGGACTATCATATGAGGAGAGACTGGATCAACAAGGCCTTTATTCACTGGAGTATTGAAGTATGAGATGGGATCTCATAGAGACGTATAAGATTCTGACACGACTGGACAGGTTAGATGCGGATTGAATGTTCCAATTTTGGGGAAGTCCAGAACCAGGGGACATAGTCTTAGAATAAGGTGTCGGCCATTTAGGACAGAGATGAGGAGAAACTTCTTCATTCAGAGAGCTGTTAACCTGTGGAATTCCGTGCCGCAGAGAGTTGTTGTTTCCAGTTCATTGGATATGTTCAAGAGCGAGTTAGATATGGCCCTCATTAAGGAAGAAAAGGCGGGACATCTAGATAGGAACAGTGCAATCAAGCAGACGCAACATGGATTCATCAAGGGGAAATCATGTTTAAGTAATTTACTGGAGTTCTTTGAGAATATAACGAGCATGGTGGATAGAGGTGTACCGATGGATGTGGTGTATTTAGATTTCCAAAAGATATTTTTTAAGATGCCACACAAAAGGTTACTGCAGAAGATAGAGGTACGCGGAGTCAGAGGAAATGTATTAGCATGGATAGATAATTGCCTAGTTAACAGAAAGCAGAGAGTCGGGATAAATGGGTCCTTTTAGGGTTGGAAATCGGTGGTTAGTGGTGTGCCACAGGGATCAGTGCTGGGACGACAACTGTTTACAATATACATAGATGACCTGGAAGAGGTGACAGCGTGTAGTGTAACAAAATTTGCAGATGACACAAGAATTAGCAGGAAAGCGGGTTGTGTAGAGGACACAGAGAGGCTGCAAAGAGATTTAGATAGGTTAAGCGAATGGGCAAAGGTTTGGCAGATGGAATGCAATGTCTGAAAATGTGAGGTCATCCACCGAGGACAAAAAAACAGTAAAAGGGCATATTATTTGAATGGGGAGAAATTACAACATGCTGCGGTGCAGAGGGACATGGGGGTCCTTGTGCATGAATCCCAAAAAGTTAGTTTGCAGGTGCAGCAGGGAATCAGGAAGGCGAATGGAATGTTGGCCTTCATTGCGAGTGGGGTGGAATGCAAAAGCAGGGAGGTCCTGTTCCAACTGGACAGGATATTGGTGAGGCCGCACCTGGAGTACTGCGTGCAGTTTTGGTCAACTTACTTAAGGAAGGATATACTAGCTTTGGAGGGGTTAGAGAGACGATTCACGAGGCTGATTCCGGAGATGGGGGGGTTAACTTATGATGATAGATTGTGTAGACTGGGTCTTTACTCGTTGGAGTTCAGAAGGATGACGGGGGATCTTATAAAAACATTTCAAATAATGAAAGGGATAGATAGAAAAGATAGAGGCAGAGAGGTTGCTTCCACTGGTCGGGGAGACTAGAACTAGCGGGCACAGCCTCAAAATACAGGGGAGCCAATTTAAACCGAGTTGAGAAGTAATTTCGTCTCCCAGAGGGTTGTGAATCTGTGGAATTCTCTGCCCAGGGAAACAGTTGAGGCAAGCTCATTGAATGTATTAAAATCACAGGTAGATAGATTTTTAACCAATCAGGGAATTAAGGGTTATGGGGAGTGGAGGGTAAGTAGGCTGCTCCATGCACCCCGGAATCGCGCTGCTCGAACTGCCGCTCCTCCTCCGACGTTGCCTTTTCTAGCTCACTAACCATTCAAATACATCACTGACATCACTCTTGCTGTCACTACCAAGTCAGTTACATTACTGACCTCACTCATACTGTCACTACCGATCCAGATATATCACTGACCTCACTCATACTATCACTACCCATCCAGGTACATCACTAACCTCTCTCATACTGTCACTACCCATCCAGATACATCACTGTCCTCATTCATACTGTCACTACCCGTCCAGATACATCACTGTCCTCATTCATACTGACACTACCCATCCAGATATATCACTGACTTCACTCATACTATCATTACCTATCCAGATACATCACTGTCCTCATTCATACTCTCACTACCCATCCAGATACATCACTGTCCTCATTCATACTGACACTATCCATGCAGATACTTCACTGTCCTCACTCATACTGTCACTACGCATCCAGATACATCACTGACCTCAATCATACTGTCATTACACATCCAGACACATTACTGACCTCCCTCATACTGTCACTACCCATCCAGGTACATCACTGACCTCACTCAGATTCTCACTGCTGTCGAAATGTCGACTCACAATATACGACTCTGACACCTTCAGCTCCGGCAGATGTTCTTCTATTGTTACCCTGCAGACAGGAAAGTGTCTCACTCCGTCAAGGGCTAAATGCTGACTCCCAAAATGATACAGCTTCACAAAGTATTTATACAGTAAAAAAACAAGTTATGGTCCCATCCTGTGTATTGGGTCTGCCTTTGCAGTCAGTGAATAAAGATAATGAGTTAATTACCACATCCTTGTCTTGACATCATTTCCAAATGTCTCCTTTGTCAGGGTTATTTCTGGGCCAGTCAGCCATTAATCGATCAGTGTGTGATAATGTGCTATTTACCGACCTTGCATTGTGTTAGGATTGTCCATTTTCCTGGTCAGTTATTTTGCGCCCATGATTCCCACAGTGCTTGATTGGGTAATTAACTTTTTGGATAACATGGATGAGTTTTGTACAAGAGATAATGGCTGGTAGTTTGAGTATCTCTTTGGGGTTGTATTGGTAATAAAGGGAAGCACCATGTCTGGTACTTATCACAGCAAGACAGTTTAATGTTTTCTGGTAGCTATTAATCAGCCCTCAGCAGTTCAAGTCCGAGTTAGCATTTTTTATGCATACTTCAGTTGCAGACGTTTCTGGAAAGACCAGGACTCCATTTTGTTTTATGACAGAAAAATGTACAAAAACAGTGTAATTCCAGCCTTTTGTCCTTCACAAGGACCGCTTAATCCATTCTGATCTAACACAGTCTCATTATTTCCATTTCCACACAAGGGCCCTCAGTAGTTGTTGCTACCATAAACCTAGCAGTGGTCTCAGTTATAAAACACTGTTTTTTCCCAACCTGCCACAGCAACACTTAACCAAGACAAACAGAAGATATAGGGCAAAGTCTATCAGCAAGAATATGATCAAACCCTGTACCAGAGATCTCCCGAGGGATCACAACCATCCCGATGCCCAATTCCATAAGGTGGTACCGTCCTGGCCAATCGTCTGTTTGTACTCTATTACATTTTTCCGAATGTATTCAGCTAGATTGCCGATTTCTTCGGACTCATCCGGGATATACTTACAGTATTCTCCACCTATTAACGCGCAGGTCCCTCCTTCTTTGGTTAGGAGATAATCTAAAGCCATACAATTTTGGAGAGCCACTGTTCGAATGGCTATCATTTCATCATTCACCCCTTCGAAGTCTTGGGAAGTTGTGTTGGCTACTGATTCGACTAATTTAGCCAGTGCCCGTAACTGCCATTCATTTGAAGCTATCGCATTGCGTGGTATCATTACCTTGAATATTCCATGTAGCCATATCAAATCCCTTTTAAGTCTATGGCTTCAATAGGTATCCTTTAAAGTCTTTGTTCACCGAATAAAGGGTACCACATATCCTAAGTAACAGGACCCTTCCAGTTGTCTGGCCACAAATAAAGTGCGTGCAACTATAAGACGTCAGATTTTGGTCCCTTCACGCCATCCATACTCGAGTGGTCTCTCCATCTCACCCTTCACCTGAGTCCTTATAATGGACCATCGTCCAGTTAACGGTTGCTATCTTTCTCCCGTCAGAGAGATTTGTCATGGCTGGCCACTTAGTCATTTGGGAACACTTGCTGTGTCCCATGTCTGGTTCTTTAGTCTCATTGGACTTTCAGAAGGCTTTCGACAAGGTCCCACACAAGAGATTAATGTGCAAAGTTAAAGCACATGGGATTGGGGGTAGTCTGCTGACGTGGATTGAGAACTGCTTGTCAGACAGGAAGCAAAGAGTAGGAGTCAACGGGTACTTTTCAGAATGGCAGGCAGTGACTAGTGGAGTGCCGCAAGGTTCTGTGCTGGGGCCCCAGCTGTTTACATTGTACATTAATGATTTAGACGAGGGGATTAAATGCAGTATCTCCAAATTTGCGGATTATACTAAGTTGGGTGGCAGTGTGAGCTGCGAGGAGGATGCTATTAGGCTGCAGAGTGACTTGGGTAGGTTAGGTGAGTGGGCAAATGCATGGCAGATGAAGTATAATGTGGATAAATGTGAGGTTATCCACTTTGGTGGTAAAAACAGAGAGACAGACTATTATCTGAATGGTGACAGATTAGGAAAAGGGAAGGTGCAACGAGACCTGGGTGTCATGGTACATCAGTCATTGAAGGTTAGCATGCAGGTACAGCAGGCGGTTAAGAGAGCAAATGGCATGTTGGCCTTCATAGCGAGGGGATTTGAATATAGGGGCAGGAAGGTGTTGCTACAGTTGTACAGGGCCTTGGTGAGGCCACACCTGGAGTATTGTGTACAGTTTTGGTCTCCTAACTTGAGGAAGGACATTCTTGCTATTGAGGGAGTGCAGCGAAGGTTCACCAGACTGATTCCCGGGATGGCGGGACTGACCTATCAAGAAAGATTGGTTCAATGGGCTTGTATTCACTGGAGTTCAGAAGAATGAGAGGGGACCTCATAGAAACGTTTAAAATTCTGACGGGTTTAGACAGTTTAGATGCAGAAAGAATGTTCCCAATGTTGGGGAAGTCCAGAACCAGGGGTCACAGTCTGAGGATAAGGGGTAAGCCATTTAGGACCGAGATGAGGAGAAACTTCTTCACCCAGAGAGTGGTGAACCTGTGGAATGCTCTACCACAGAAAGTAGTTGAGGCCAATTCACTAAATATATTCAAAAGGGAGTTAGATGAAGTCCTTACTACTCGAGGGTTCAAGGGTTATGGCGAGAAAGCAGGAAGGGGGTACTGAAGTTTCATGTTCAGCCATGAACTCATTGAATGGCGGTGCAGGCTAGAAGGGCTGAATGGACTGCTCCTGCACCTATTTTCTATGTTTCTATGTTTCTATGTTTCTATTACTCACGAGGCATATTATCCCTCCAGGATTTCCTATTCCGGGAGTAATACTTCGGAAGGGTGGCTGACGGTTATTATTGTAATTTGGCTGGTATCAACGCTGGAAAGTTGTAAGTTTATACCCTGCTGACCTCCATTCTGTTAGATCCTTTGTTTCTGACACCTGGGTTAGGTTTGTCCTATTTTGCACTTTCAACCATTCTACCATTTCTGATTCGTTAAAGGGGACGGATCTCAGGGGAATACCCCCTTCGGACTGGACAGGTACATGGGAACATATCCAACAACTGGAAAAGTTTCTTTCTTGAGCATACTTATGATTCAGAGTCATAAATACGTTTACCTGCAGTTCCCTTTGTTTGCGTGTCTGTACCCAGGGTACTATCAATAATGCAAAGCAAAACCCTGTCAAGCAAAGCACCATCAGTCCCCATAGCCCGTACAGTTCTTTATTCAGTCTTCCTTTTCCTGTCCCCCTGGTTCCTTCTTCCCTCCCTTCTGGTCGGGTGCCCTTTTGCAATGGGACGCATGGATCCAGGTTGGTCTTTCCTTTCCCTTGATTGCAGTATTAGTCGCCAGCAAGACCTGGTATGGTTCTTCAAATCTTGGTTGTCGACTGCTTTTTCTTTCAAAGATTTTAATGTAAACGAATTCGCCGGGCTCCAGATTATGACACTTCCCTTCCGCTGGCTTGACTTGAGCATCTTTTACCTGCCAATGAAAGCTGGAAATACATTTGGTTAGTACAATACAATCATTTTTTCTTCCATTTTGTGGATGTCCATTTGTTTTGCAGTAAATGGTGCTGTAAAAGGTAGTCGTTGGGGACGTCCCATAACTATCTCATGCGTTGACAGGCCGCTTGTTCTGTTGGTTGCAGATCGCATTACCATCAAGGCTTAGGGCAGCAGTCCTGTCCATTTTAGTCCAGTATCATTGCATAATTTTGCCAGCTTATTTTTCAGCATTCCATTATGCCTTTCAATGAGTCCCGCTGATTGTGGATGATAACTGCAATAAAAACATTGGTTAATCTGTAAAACTGTATACATTTCTTTTATAACAGTTCCCGTGAAATGTTACCCATTATCACTAGAAAGCTTAGCAGGGATTCCGAAGTGCGGTATGATTTCTTTTAGCAAAAATTTAGCAACTGTTATAGCATCGGCCTTTTTACATGGAAAGGCTTCAATCCATCTAAAGAACACATCTACAATAACTAATACATACTTGAATCCCATACATATAGGTAATTCAATAAAATCTATTTGTAAATTTACAAAAGGCCCGACTGGATTTGGGTGTGAGGCAGATTCTACTTTTTCCGTCTTATCTGGATTCATTGTCTGACAGGTAAAACTATTTTCACAGATTTATTTTGCAACTGCCGAAATACCTGGTGCATACAATGTTGCCAAAATGTAATCTGCCATCCCCCCTTTACCAGCATGTGTCAATGTATGAACACATCGGGCAATCCATGGATGTAAGGATTTTGGCGCCACCACGCGGCCGTCATGGTGAACAGGTATTCCTTCTGGATTTTTGTAACATTGATCCTTCATCCACGTCAACACCTCCTCCGTACTTGCTTGTGTCTGGAAAGGCCAGCACATCATTAATAGTGGGTGCTGGATCTGAGCAATTATTTGTCATCAGTGCAAAGAATGGCACCTGCATCGCCCCTTTTGACAGAGCTGCTGACTTACTGCATTATCAGCTCTAGCGTTTCCACGTGCTCCCTCATTCAACTGGTCTGCATGTGCTTGGCATTTGTTGATGGCAAGTTTTAAGGGACATTGAATGGCTCGCAGAAGATTTTCTACTCGTTCTGCATTCTTGATAGTGGTTGCTGAAGAAGTCAGGTACCTGCGAATTTTCCAAATTTGTCTATAGTCGGTGAAGATATTAACTGTTTATCCTTTAGCCAGAATACAGGCTCGAGTTAACGCAAACAATTCAGTTTGTTGGGTTGAAATTGAGTCTGGAAGAGAAGCTGTTTCGACAATATTGAAGTGGGTTACAATTGCATAAGCCGCTTCAGGTTGGCCCCTATCATTTCGTAAGGCTAATCCATCAACATAATATACTAGATCAGGGTTACACATTGGTACATCCGTTTAATTAATACTTAATTTAATCACTAATTCGATTACCATTTCACATGAATGGGGTTCGCTGTCTTCTTCCATGGGGTGTAGAGTGGCTGGATTTAAGGTTGTACATCTTTTAATTAATTCGATTTGAGAACAGTTCAACTTCATATTTAGTGGTTCTTGCAGAAGTTAGGTGTTGGGTGGCACATTTACTAAGTACAATCTCGACAGAGTTTTGGATATATAAAACGGTTTGATGAATTAGAGTTATTGTCTGAACCTGTTGTACAGCGTAATAAGCTGCTGCCAATGAAGGAAGACATCCTATGTAAAGTCCTTAATCAATAACACAAAACCCACACGAGGCACATTCTATGGACAAGGTCACTCTATGACCTGAACCTTTATTCACAGGACCAAGTAGTGATGACCCTGCGTGTGACCTCCCTTTATATACCTGGATGACGAAGTAAGGAGTGTCTCCCACAAGTTCACACCCAGTGGTCAAGTATGCACTTCTTAAGTACATACAGTATTGCAGTGGTGTTACATTGAGGTTATATACTTGTCATAGCCTCACCCCCAAAGTCTTATTGGGATCATAGGTTAAGTCTTTCAGGTGTTCTATGCTCCCCCGTGGAGCGCTGCAGTTGGGGCTCTGGTTGTTGAACCTTGGCGTGAGTGTCTGTCACCAGTGGTGATTCCAACCTGTCCGGGCTGACCGCAGGAACTGCTGAATGATCTTGTTGCTCGTTTACTGGTGGTGGTGTTGTGATCACCATCTCATGATCTTCCTCAGGTTACTCAATGTCCATGCTGAACCTTTTTTTACTTTGTCCAGAAGCTAATGGCATATTTACCCATTGTTATGTTTAACCACGATGATCCTATTCCCCGCTTTGTCTATCACCGTACTCTCAAGCCCTTCGGGCCCAAAGCATAATTGACGACAAGTACGGGGTCATTTATTTCTATACATCTCCCCCTTGAATTTGGTCATGGTACTCGTTTTGGGACTGGCGCTTGCCCTCAACTATGTCGGTCAGGTCTTGGTGAATGAGGGACAACCGAGTTTTGAGTGTTCGTTACATAAGTAGCCCTGCAGGCGGGACCCCCGTGAGCGAGTGTGGGCGGGACCTATAGGCCAGCAGGAGGCGCGATAGGCGGCATTGAAGGGAGGGTGATTGAATCCTGAGCATGCATTGTTTACTGATTTGGACCGCACGTTCCGCCTGGCCATTGCAAGCTGGCTTGAATGGTGCTGTCCTGACATGGTTGATGCCATTGCCCGGCATGAAATCCCGGAATCCGTAGCTTGTGAAACATGGGCCTTTATCGCTAACAAGGATGTACGGCAAGCCGTGGTTTGCAAAGACCGCACGTAGACTCTCCACAGTGGTGGATATCGTGCACGAATTCAAAATTATGCAATTGATCCCTTTCGAGTATGCATCTACCACAATGAGAAACATTTTTCCCATGAACTGGCCCACGTAGTATACATGAATACGTGACCAAGGCCTGGTGGCCCAGGGCCAAGGGCTCAGTGGGGCCTCCCTGGGGGCATTGCCCAGCTGAGGACACGTCGTGCACCTGCGAACACAGTGTTCCAGGTCTGAATCAATTCCCGGCCACCAAACATGTGACCGGGCAATGGCCTTCATCAGCACGATGACTGGGTGTTCGCTGTGGAGTTCCCTGATGAATACCTCCCTGCTCCTCTGGGGCATTACTACCCGGCTGCTCCATAGGTGTCAGTTGGCTTGGATGGAGAGCTCATCGATCCGTCTATGAAACGATCTGACCTCCTCAGGGCCTGCTCCGTGTGCGGGCGCCCAATCCCCAGTCAGGACACATTTCTTGATCAGCGATAGGAGGGGATCTCTGTTTGTCCAGATTTTGATCTGGCGGGCTGTGATAGGGGAACCTGCGCTCAAAGGCCTCAACGACCATGACCATCTCAGCGCTTCGCTCTGCTGTCCCCTCGGTGGTGGCCATTGGAAGCCTGCTGAGCGCATCAGCGCAATTTTCAGTGCTGGGCCGGTGACGGATGGAGTCGTCACAAGCAGCCAGCATGAAAGCCCATCGCTGTATGCGGGCTGACGCATTGGCATTGACAGCCTTGCTTTCTGACAACACGGATTTTAGCGGCTTGTGGTCCGTTTCTAATTCGAACCTCCTGCCAAAAATGTACTGATGCATTCCTTTACACCATAGACACAAGCGAGTGCCTCATTCTCAACCATCCCATATCCCCATTCTGCTTGAGAGAGCGAGCTTGAGGCATTGGCCACAGGCTGTCGTTGGCCCTCAGCATTAAACTGCTGCAATACGCACCCAACCAAGTAGGACGATGCAGCGCATGTCAGAACAAATTTCTTACATGGGTCGTACAGGGTCAACAACTTATTTGAAGTACGTTCCCCGCCCGATTGAAAGCCCGTTCCTGACAGTCTCCCCAAAACCAATCGCAATCCTTACACAGGAGCACGTATAGCGGTTCCAAAATCGTGCTTCAGTGCAGCAGAAATTTCCCAAAATAGGTCAAGAATCCCAGAATAAAACGCAATTCCGGCTCTGTTTTGGATTCGGTGGGCAGAATCCCATCTGCAGCAACCCTCTTGCCAGGAAACTCAACCTCAGGAGCCAAAAACACGCATTTAGACTTCTTGAGTCGCAGGCCATCCGGTCCAGTCGGTGGAACACATCCTCCAGGTTGTGGAGATGTTTCTCGGTGTCACGACCTGTGATGAGGATGTTGTCCTGAAATATGATTGTTCCAGGAATGGATTTGAGCAGGCTTTCCATGTTTCTTCGAAAAGTCGCAGCCGTTGATCGAATGCCAAACGGGCACCTGTTATAAACGAACAATGCTTTGTGCGTGGTGATGGTGGTCTGTAGCTTAGATTCGACGGCCAGTCCTTGGGTCATGTAGACTGAAGTGAGGTCCAACTTGGCAAAAAGCTTGCCGTTTGCCAGCGTGGCGAGAAGATCCTCCGCTCTCTGGAGCCATTATTGGTCTTGTAGGGACACCCGATTGATAGTGGCCTTGTAGTTGCTACAGATCCTGACAGAGCCATATGCCTTATGGACGCTAACGATGGGGCACGCCTAATCACTGAATTCAATGGTTGAGATGATGCCCTCTCTCAACAACCAGTCCAATTCGCTCTCAATTTTCTCCCGCATCACATATGGCACCATTATGATTTGTGGTGCACTGGTCTGGCATCCGGGGTGATCCGTCTCACTACTTTGATAGATTTCAACGTCGAGACGCCAGGTTGAATAGTGACTCAAATTGTTGTAGGGCTTGTGATCACGAACTTCGCTCCACAGAGGACATTGTGTGCACATTCCCCCATTTCCAGTTCATCTCAGTTAAACAGCTCTTCCTCAACAGTGCGGGACAATTTCCCTGGACAATCCAGAGCATCAGCGGCGCACTGATCCATTGTGTGTGACCTCCAACATTGCACTACCTGGCACCGGAATTATTTATTTGGTATACGTCCATAGCTGTGTCTCAATGCGTTCTAGTTTGGGTCTATTGGATTTGAGTGTCCATAACTTTCCGAATTGTTGAATGCTCATGAGTGACTGGCTCGCCCCCGTGTCCAGCTCCATGCGTACAATGATGCCGTTTAATAAAACCCTTATCATCATTGGTGGTGTTATAGTATATGAGCTATGAATGTTTGTCACATGAACGCGCTGAACTTCAGCGTCCATTGATTTGCACCAAGGGTCATCCTGCTTCACAGACCCCTCTTCTGGTCCATACGCCTCGTAAATTAGCCTGGTTGCAGGCTTCCTGCACATTCGAGCTAAATGAGCAATGAGGGTGCAATTTCTGGAGACGAATTGTTGAAACCTGAAAATCCTAGCAGTATGTTTGCCCCCATACCTCCAGCATGAGCCGAGATTCCCATTGTTGTGATCAAAGGAGCTATGACCCGGCATTCCTCGCTGATTGTCCCTTTGACTTCTCTTAAGTACCCTGTTAGTGGGTGTCAATGGCCCCATCCCGGACTGCATTGTCCACTGTGATGGCGTAAATGTCCGATCAGCCTGCCATTGTCTCTGTTGAAAATCTTCTCTGGGGTCGATTGCTGCCTGGGGTGTGTCGAACAGCCCCTGACTGGCTGCGGGGCTGTGAGTCACGTTTATGATATTCACTGCCTGATCCCCCGCAGCGTTGGAGGCAGAATTGCACCCCTATAGTATTTTCCTTTCCTCCCTCTCTGCCATGAAAGTCTGAGCCATCAACGCCGCTACTTCTAACTTCAAGTCCTTGGTCTCAATTAGCTTTCACAAAATCCCCGCATGACTGAGTCCATCAATAAAAACATCTCTTAACATCTCCCCCCTGCAGGCGTCTGTGAACTTACAGAGGCTGGCCAAACGACGGAGTCCGCAACGAGGTCCGGTATGCTCTGTCCTTCGTGACATCGGTGGGTATAGAATCTGTGTCTGGCCATGTGTATTCTGCTTGCCAGTTTGAGGTGGTCACCGATTAGTTTGTTGAGCTATTCAAAGGTTTTGTCCACCGGCTTTTCGGGTGCTACGAGGTCCTTCATGAGCCTGCAAGTATTAGGTCCACAGCTGGTCAGCAGATGAGCACTTCGCTTGCCAGCCGCTGCATCTCCCAGCCACTCTTTCATGACAAAGCTTTGCTGGAGCATCTCAGTGCAATCGTCCCAGTCCTCACCAATAAAGTACCGTTCCAATGTGCTACCGCTGGCTGGCCATTCTCCTGGGACGTTGATTCCAGTTTCTCGACGCCAATGTAATGTCCTTACTCAATGGCACAAAACCCACAGGAGGCACGTTCTATGGACAAGGGCACTCTATGACCTGAACCGTTATTCACTGGACCAAGATGTGATGACCCTGCGTTGGACCACCCATTATATACCTGAATGACGAGGTAAGGAGTGTCTCCTAAATGTTCACCGCTGTCGTCAAGCTGTGCATTGTTTGAGTATACACAGTAATGCAGTGGTATTACATGGAGATTATATACATGGCAGGGACTGTGCGTTGATTGCCCAGTGAGTGGGAACAATGTGTGGGGACAGTGTGGTCATTGCCCAGTGAGTGTGAACAATGTGTGGGGACAGTGCGGGCTCCCATTGACCAGTGAGTGCGGAACTATGTTTGGGAATAGTGCCGGCACCCACAGCCCAGTGAGTGGGAAAAATGTGTGGGGACAATGCGGTCATTGCCTAGTGATTGTGAACAATGCGTGAGGACAGTGTGGTCATTGCCCAGTGAGTGTGAACAATGTGTGGGGACAGTGCGGTCATTGCCCAGTGAGTGTGAACAATGTGTAGCGACAGTGCGTCCATTGCCCAATGACTATGGAGAATGTGCGGGAGCAGTGCGGGCTCCCATTCCCCAGTGAGTGTGAACAAAGTGTGGGGCGAGTGCGGGCTCCCATTGCTCAGTGAGTGTGAACAATGTGTGGGGACAGTGCGGGCTCCCATTGACCAGTGAGTGCGGAACTATGTTTGGGAATAGTGCCGGCACCCACAGCCCAGTGAGTGGGAAAAATGTGTGGGGACAATGCGGTCATTGCCCAGTGATTGTGAACAATGCGTGAGGACAGTGTGGTCATTGCCCATTGAGTGTGAACAATGTGTGGGGACAGTGAGGTCATTGCCCAGTGAGTGTGAACAATGTGTGGCGACAGTGCGTCCATTGCCCAATGACTATGGAGAATGTGCGGGAGCAGTGCGGGCTCCCATTGCCCAGTGAGTGTGAACAAAGTGTGGGGCGAGTGCGGGCTCCCATTGCTCAGTGAGTGTGAACAATGTGTGGGGCGAGTGCGGGCTCCCATTGCTCAGTGAGTGTGAACAACTTATGGGGACAGTGCGGTCGTTGACCAGTGAGTGTGAACAATGTGTGGGAAGAGTGTAATCATTGCCAAGTGAGTGTGAACAATGTGTGGGACATGTGCGGGCTCCCATTGCCCAGTGAGTGTGAATAACGTGTGGGGTCAGTGCTGTCATTGCCCAGTGAGTGTGAACAATGTGTGGGTCAGTGCTGTCATTGCCCAGTGAGTGTGAACAATGTCTGGGGACAATGTGGTCATTGCCCAGTGAGTGTGAACGATGTGAGGGGACAGTGCGGGCTCCTCTTGCCCAGTGAGTGTGAACAATGTGTGGGGACAGTGCGGTCATTGCCCAGTGAGTGTGAACAATGTGTGGGGAAAGAGCATGCTCACATTGCTAAGTGAGTATGAACAACGTGAGAGGACATGCGGTCATTGCCCAGTGTGAGTGAACAATGTGTGGGGAGAGTGGCCACTCCCATTGCCCAGTGAGTGTGAACAATGCGTGAGGACATTGCGGCCTCCCATTGCCCAGTGAGTGTGAACAATGTGTGGGGACAGTGCGGCCATTGCCCAGTGAGTGTGAACAATGTGTGGGAACAGTGCGGTCATTGCCCAGTGAGTGTGAACAATGTGTGGTACCAGTGCGGGCTCCCATTGCCCAGTGAGTGTGATCAATGTGTGGGGTTACTGCTGTCATTGCCCAGTGAGTGTGAACAATGTGTGAGGACAGTGCGGTCATTGCTCAGTGAGTGTGAACGATGTGTGGGGACAGTGCGGTATTCCAATGCCCAATGAGTGTGAACAATGTGTGTGGACAGTGCGGGTTCCCATTTCCCACTGACTGTGAACAATGTGTGGGGACAGTGCGAGCTCCCTTTGCTCAGTGAGTGTGAACAATGTCTGGGGACAGTGCAGTCATTGCCCAGTGAGTGTGAACAATGTTTGTGGACAGTGCGGACATTGCCCAGTGAGTGTGAATAATGTGTGGGGACAGTCTGGTCATTGCCCAGTGAGTGTGAACAATGTGTGGTACCAGTGCGGTCTCCAATTGCCCAGTGAGTGTGAACAATGTGTGGTACCAGTGCGGGCTCCCATTGCCCAGTGAGTGTGAACAATGTGTGATACCAGTGCGGGCTCCCAATGCCCACTGAGTGTGATCAATGTGTGGGGTTACTACTCTCATTGCCCAGTGAGTGTGAACAATGTGTGGGGACAGTGCGGTCATTGTTCAGTGAGTGTGAACAATGTATGGGGGCAGTGCGGTCATTGCCCAGTAATTGTGAACGATGTGTGGGGACAGTGCGGTATTCCAATGCCCAATGAGTGTGAACAATGTGTGGGGACAGTGCGAGCTCCCATTGCCCAGTGAGTGTGAACAATGTCTGGGGACATTGCGAGCTCCCATTGCTCAGTGAGTGTGAACAATGTGTGGGGTCAGTGCAGTCATTGCCCAGTGAGTGTGAACAATGTTTGGGGACAGTGCGGGCTCCTATTATCAAATGATTCATGAGACATGTGTGGGGACATTGCGTGCTTCTATATCAGAATATGGACACGCATTATATAAACCATTCCCATGTGGATATTGGGCCCCTTCAGTAAACAGTTAAAATTAATTTCCAATCACAAGTTAGAGCTTGGACTCTCAGTCTCCCATATGAATGTAAAGATAGCCTATGTCCCTTGGGCTGGTGGTAATTTCCCAGTCCGCAGTCTGCAGCAGCAAGAGAAATAGAAATTAAATGAGAAACGGTTAGAAGAATGAATTGTGCGCTAATGCAGGTGGCTCAACCGTGGCTATCGAGGGAAATCAGTGAACTTATTAAAGCCAAGGAAGTGGCATACAAATTGGCCAGAAATAGCAACGAACCCGGGGACTGGGAGAAATTGATAACTCAGCAGAGGAGGACAAAGGTTTTGTAGGGCAGGGGAAATAGAGTACGAGAGGAAGCTTGCAGGGAACATTAAGACGGACTGCAAAAGCTTCCATAGATATATAAAGAGAAAAAGGTTCGTAAAGACAAACCTAGGTCTCCTGCAGTCAGAATCAGTGGAAGACATAACTGGGAACAAAGAAATGGCTGACCAATTGAACAAGTACTTTGGTTCGGTATTCACTAAGGAGGACACAAACAACCTTCCGGATATAAAAGGGGTCAGAGGATCTAGTAAGAAGGAGGAACTGAGTGAAATCCTAATTAATCGGGAAATTGTGTTGGGGAAATTGATTCGATTGAAGGACGATAAATCCCCAGGGCCTGATGGACTGCATCCCAGAGTACTTAAGGAAGTGGCCTTGGAAATAACGGATGAATTTACAGTCATTTTCCAAAATTTCATCGACTCTGGATCAGTTCCTATGGAGTGGAGGGCAGCCAATGTAACCCAACTTTTTAAAAAATGAGGGAGAGAGAAATCAGCGAATTATAGACCGGTCAGCCTGACATCGGTAGTTATTAAAATGATGGAATCAATTATTAAGGATGTCATAGCAGCGCATTTGGCAAGAGGGGACATGATATGTCCAAGTCAGCATGGATTTGTGAAAGGGAAATCATGCTTGACAAATCTTCTGCAACTTTTTGAGGATGTTTCCAATAGAGTGGAGAAGGGAGGACCAGTTGTTGTGGTGTATTTGGACTTTCAGAAGGCTTTCGACAAGGTCCCACACAAGAGATTAATGTGCAAAGTTAAGCACATGGGATTGGGGGTAGTGTGCTAACGTGGATTGCGAACTGGTTTGCAGACAGGAAGCAAAGAGTAGGAGTAAATGGGTATTTTTCAGAATGGCAGGCAGTGACTAGTCGGGTACCGCAAGTTTCTGTGCTGGGGCCCCAGCTGATTACATTGTATATTAATGATTTAGACGAGGGGATTAAATATAATATCTCCAAATTTGCGGATGACACTAAGTTGTGTGGCAGTGTGATCTGCGAGGAGGATAGGTTAGGTGAGTGGGCAAATGGATGGCAGATGAAGTCTAATATGGATAAATCTGAAGTTATCCACTTTGGTGGTAAATACAGTGAGACAGACTATTATCTGAATGGTGACAGATTAGGAAAAGGGGAGGTGCAACGAGACCTGGGTGTCGCGGTACATCAGTCATTGAAGGTTAGCATGCAGGTACAGCAGGCGGTTCAGTAAGCAAATGGCATGCTGGCCATCATAGCGAGGAAATTTGCGTTCAGGGGTAGGGAGGTATTACTATAGTTATACAGGGCCTTGGTGAGGCCACGCCTGGAGTATTGTGTACAGTTTTGGTGACCTACATTCAGGAAGGACATTCTTGCTATTGAGGGTGTGCAGCGAAGTTTTACCAGACTGATTCCCGGTATCGAGGGACTGACATATCACGAAAGATTGGATCAACTGGGCTTGTATTCACTGAAGTTCAGAAGAATGAGAGGGGATCTCATAGAAACGTTTAAAATTCTGACGGGTTCAGACAGGTTAGATGCAGGAAGAATGTTCCCAATGTTGGGGAAGTCGAGAACCAGGGGTCACATTCTAAGGATAAGAGGTAAGCCATTTAGGACCGAGATGAGGAGAAACGTCTTCACCCAGGGAGTGGCGAACCTGTGGAATTCTCTACCACAGAAAGTTGTTGAAGCCAATTCATTAACTGTATTCAAAAATGAGTTAGATGTAGTCGTTACTACTAGGTGCATCAAGGGGTATGGCGAGAAAGCAGGAATGGAGTATTGAGGTTGCATATTCAGCCATGAACTCATTGAATGGCGGTGCAGGCTCGAAGGGCCGAATGACCTACTCCTTCCTGCACCTATTTTCTATCTTTATCTATGGTTCTATGTTCCTGGAGGTAATTGCCCTGTTTCTGGTGCTACTATCTTTTTTTGTGGCGAAAATTCGTGTGGTGCTCCAAATTTTCCTTTATCTGGAGCTCCGAATTGTGCGGTTTATGAAGCACATAATTGTCCTTTTTACGTGTCTACTAGTTTGCCGATTATATATTGCTCCGAATTGTCCTTTTTAAGTTGCGCTCTCCCATACACTGCAACATGAACAGAAAATGCACCTTTTCTGGAGGTAACTCTCCTCTTTGTAAAGATAATTCCCCTGTTTCTGGAGATAATTGTGCTGTAATGTCATTATTCCTGCGTTCCTGGAGTTCGCTTCCTTTGTTTCTGGAGAAAAATCCTCTTTTTCTAATTTATCATTTTCTGTAACTCCTATTTTCATCTTTCAAAACCTAATTCCACAGTTTCTAGACCGAATGTCCCTGCTTCTAGCGCTAAGTCACGTGTTTCTTGCACTGATTTCCTTGTTTCTGCGCTAATTACAGTGTTCCTGGAGCAGATAATTTCCCTCTTTCTGCGAATCTTATTTTCCCTGTTCCCGGAGGAAAGTCCACTCTTTCTATTGCTAATTCAGCTGTTTCTGAACCTACCACATTTGTTTCCGGAGAAAGATCCATAATTTCTGGAAATCCTAGTTCCTCTCTTTCTGGAGATTCAGAGTTGTTTGTGGAGCTTCTAATTGCCCCTCTTTTGGAGCTCCAAATTGCGCTACTGATAAAGCACCTAATTGACCAAACATATACATATAATTATATATATATATCCGGAATGTCTTGTTTAAGGTGCGCCTTGCTAAAGCCCCTACTGCAGGGACAGCTATGTCACACCTTTCTAGAGCTAACTCTACTCGTTCTAAAAGCAACTCCCCTGTTTCTGAAGCTAATTCCACTGATCGTGGAGCTGCTAATTTCCCAGTCTGTGGAGCTCCTAATGCCTCTGTTTCTGGAGTTATTTCAGTTGTTTGTGGTGATCCTAATTCTCCTGTTTCCAGAACTTCAAGTTGCGCAGTTTACGAAACGCCTAATTGTCCTATTGAAGTGTCGACTAGTTATATATATATCTCCGAAATGTCTTTTTTATAGTGTGCACTCCTAAATCCGCTGCTGAGAGACAGCTAAGTCACCTCTTTATAGAGCAACCTCTGCTCTTTCTAACCGCCATTACCCTGTTTCTTGAGCTCATTTTGATGTTTCTGGATCTAATTCCAATGTTCCTGAGGCTGCTACTTTCCCAGTCTGCGTAGCTCCACATTCCCGATTCTGGAGCAGGTTCCCCTGTTCCTGGAGCTAATCACCTTATATCTGTAGCTGCAAAGCTCTCTTTTTCAGGAGCACCTGATTCTCTCTCTTTCTGGAGCTAATCATCATATTTCTGGACATAATTCCCCTCTCTCTGGAGCTCCTAATTCCGTTGTTACTGAAGCACTTAATTCGAAGTGTGTGGAGTTAACTCCAATATTTCTGCAGCTAATTCCCCGGTTTATGGAATTAACTCCTGTAATTAAGGATATCCCATTCCCCCTGTTTCTGGAGCTATTTCCCTTGTTCTGCGGTTAGTTTCAATGTTCCTCAAGCTGCTAAATCCCATCTAATGAGAGCTCCGAATGCCACTGTTGCTGAACTCCTCTATCCCAGGTAATGCAGGTCTGAGTTCCCATGTTTCTGGAGTTATTTCAGTTATTTATGGAGATCCTAACTCACCTGCTTCTGGAGCTTCAAATTGCACTGTTTATGAAACACCTAATTGTGCTTTTTATGTGGCTACCATTTCCTCATATATTTTGCTCCGAAGTACTATGTTTATGGTGCACACTCCTAATACCACTGCTACAGGAATAGTTAGTTTACTTCTTCCTTGAGCCAACTCTTCTCTTTCTATATTTAATTCCTTTGTTTCTGGAGCTACTTCCGCTGTACTGAACATATTCCCGTTATTCTGGAACTCCTAATTCGCCAGTTTCTCCAATTTCCATTTCGGCAATTTCTGTAACATCTAATTATCATCTTTCTAGACCTATTTCCCCTGGTCTTGTCGCAAATACCCTTGTTTCTGAACTAATTCCAGTATTCCTGGAACTCCGAATTCCATTCTCTGCAGCCCCAATTCCCCTGTTCCTGGAGCTAATTCCCCTGTTGCTGGGGCTCATCTTTTTTCTGGAGTACATAATAACCCAGATTGTGGATCTCCTAATGCATCTGTTTCTGGAGGTAATCCCCTGTTTCTGTTGCGAATTCAACTGTTTCTGGAGCTAACTTTTTATTCTGTTGAAAGATCCTGTGGAGCTCCTAATTTCGCTTTTTATGGAGCTCCAATTTGTGCTGACTATGAAACATAATGACTCATTTTACGTGTCTAGCAGTTTGCCGATGTATATTGCTCCGAATTTTTCTTTTTAATGTGCGCTCTCCGAATGAAAAGCAAATTCACTTTTTCTGGAGGTAACTACTCTTTCTAAACGTAATTCCCCTGTTTCTGGAGTTAATTGCACTGTACTGTGTTTATTGCTGTGTTCTTGGAGCTCGCTTCCCCTCTTTCTGCAGCTCCCATTGCCCTGTTTCTGGAGATAAGTCCCCTGCGTCTGGAGCTGCTAATTTGCCAGTTTCTGAAAGTCCTACTTTCCATCTTTTTCCACGGTTTCTAGATCTAATTCCCCAATTTCAGGCGCTTATTTCCTTGTTTCTGCGATAATTACCGTGTTCCGAGAGCTCTTGCATCCCGTCATTCTGCGACTAATGTTCCTGTTCCTGGAGGGAATTTCCGTTTCTGTAGCTAACTATCTCTTCATGAAGCTATTACCTTTGTTTCAAATGAAAATTCCATAGTTTCTGGAAGTCCTAGTTCCCCTCTTGGGGAAGTCTAGAACCAGGGGTCATAGTCTAAGGATAAGGTGTAAGTCATTTAGGACCGAGATGAGGAGAAAATTCTTCACCCAGAGAGTGGTGGACCTGTGGAATTCTGTACAACAGAAAATTGTTGAGGCCAATTCACTAAATATATTCAAAAAGGAGTTAGATGTAGTCCTTACTACTAACGGGGTCAAGAGGTATGGTGAGAAAGCAGGAAGGCGGTACTGAAGTTGCATGTTCAGCCATGAACTCATTGAATAGCAGTGCAGGCTAGAAGCGCCGAATGGCCGACTCCTGCACCTATTTTCTATGTTTCTATGTTTCTATGATGGACTGTATTAGTTTGATGGACTGTATTAGTTTGAAGGACTGTATTAGTTTGATGGACGGTATTAGTTTGAGGGACTGTATTAGTTTAAGGGACAGTATTAGCTTGATGGAATCCATTAGTTTGATGGACTATATTAGTTTGATGGACTGTATTAGTTTGAGGGACTGTATTAGTTTGATGGAATCTATTAGTTTGATGGTGTGTATTCGTCTGATGGATTATATTAGTTTGGTGGATTGTATTAGTGTGATGGAATGAATTAGTTTGATGGACTGTATTAGTTTGATGGACTGCATTAGTTTGATGGACTGTATTAGTTTGAGGGTGTGTATTAGTTTGATGGAATGTATTAGTTTGATGTACTGTGTCAGTGTTTGGATTGTATTAGTTTGAGGGACTGTATTAGTTTGATGGAATGTATTAGTTTGAGGGACTGTTTCAGTTTTTGGATTTTATTAGTTTGATGGACTGTATTAGTTTGAGGGTCTGTATTAGTCTGATGGACGGTATTAGTTTTATGGACTGTATTACTTTGAGGGTCTGTATTAGTTTGAAGGATTGTATCAGTTTGAGGGACTGTATTTGATTGATGGACTGTATTAGTTTGATGGAATCTATTACTTTGATGGACTGTATTAGTTTGATGGACTATATTAGTTTGATGGACTGTATTAGTGTGATAGAATGTATTAGTTTGATGGACTGTATTAGTTTGAGGGTGTGTATTAGTTTGATGGAATGTATTAGTTTGATGTACTGTGTCAGTTTTTGGATTGTATTAGTTTGAGGGACTGTATTGGTTTGATGGAATGTATTAGTTTGAGGGACTATATTAGTTTGATGGACTGAATTAGTTGGATGGACTGTATTAGTTTGAGGGACTGTATTAGGTTGATGGACTGAATTAGTTTGATGGACTGTATTAGTTTGAGGGACTGTATTAGTTTGATGGACTGTATTAGATTGAGGAACTGTATTAGTTTGATGTACTGTATCAGTTTGAGGACTTTTATTAATTTGATGGAATGTGTTAGTTTGAGGGGCTGTATTAGGTTGATGGACTCTATTAGTTTGATGGACTATTTTAGTTTGATGGACTGTATTCATTTTAGGGACTGTATTAGCTTGAGGGTCTGTATTAGTTTGATGGGCTGTATTAGTTTGATGGTCTGCCTTAGTTTGATGGACTGTATTAGTTTGAGGGATTGTATTAGTTTGAGGGACTGTATTAGTTAGAGGGACTGTATTAGTTCGATGGACTGCATTAGTTTGATGGACTGTATTAGTTTGAGGGACTGTATTAGTTTGATGGACTGTATTAGATTGAGGGACTGTATTAGTTTGATGGACTGTATTATCTTGAGGGCCTGTATTAGTTTGAGGGATTGTATTAGTTTGAGGGACTGTATTAGTTTGAAGGACTGTATTAGTTTGAGGGATTGGATTAGTTTGAGGGATTGTATTAATTAGAGGTATTGTATTAGTTTGATGGTCTGTATTAGTTTGATGGCGTGTATTAATGTGAGGGGCTGTATTATTTTGATGAACTGCATTAGTTTGATGGACTGTATTAGTTTGATAGATTGTATTACTTTGATGAACTTAATTAGTTTGAGGGACTGTGTTAGTTTGATGGACTGTATTAGTTTGATGGACTGTATTAATTTGAGGGCCTAATTAGTTTGATGGACTGTATTAGTTGGAGGATTGTATTAGTTTGATGGGCTGTATTAGTTTGATGGTCTGTCTTAGTTTGATGGACTGTATTAGGTTGAGGGAATGTATTAGTTTGAGGGACTGTATTAGTTTGGGGGACTGTATTAGATTGAGGGACTGTATTAGTTTGATGGACTGTATTAGTTTGAAGGACTGTATTAGTTTGAGGGATTGGATTAGTTTGAGGGATTGTATTAATTAGAGTTATTGTATTAGTTTGATGGTCTGTAATAGTTTGATGGCGTGTATTAGTGTGAGGGGCTTTATTATTTTGATGAACAGCATTAGATTGATGGACTGTATTAGTTTGATGGATTGTTTTACTTTGATGAACTTAATTAGTTTGAGGGACTGTATTAGTTTGATGGACTGTATTAGTTTGATGGACCGTATTAATTTGAGGGCCTAATTAGTTTGATTGACTGTATTAGTTGGAGGATTGTATTAGTTTGATTGTCTGTATTAGTTTGAGGGGCTGTATTAGTTTGATGGACTGTATTAGTTTGATGGACTATATTAGTTTGATGGACTGTATATGTTTTATGGACTGTATTAGTTTGAGGATCTCTATTAGTTTGATGGTCTGTCGTGGTTTGATGGACTGTATTAGTTTGAGGGATTATAATAGTTTGAGGGACTGTATTAGTTTGAGGGACTGTATTAGTTTGATGGACTGCATTTGTTTGATAACTGTATTTGTTTGATCGACTGTATTAGTGTGATGGACTGTATGAGTTTGAGCAACTGTATTAGTTCGATGGACTGTATGAGTTTGATGGGCTGTATTAGTTTGATGGACTGTATTCGTTTGAGGGCTGGTATTAGTTTGAGGGATTGTATTAGTTTCAGGGACTGTATTAGTTTTATGGACTGAATACGTTTGAGGGCTTTTATTAGTTTGAGGGATTGTATTAGTTTGAGGGATTGTATTAATTAGAGGTATTTAATTAGTTTGATGGTCTGTAATAGTTTGATGGCGTGCATTAGTGTGAGGGGCTTTATTATTTTGATGAACTGCATAAGATTGATGGACTGTATTAGTTTGATGGATTGTTTTACTTTGATGAACTTAATTAGTTTGAGGGGCTGTATAGTTTGATGGACTGTATTAATTTGATGGACTATTTTAGTTTGATGGACAGTATTTGTTTTATGGACTGTATTAGTTTGAGGATCTGTATTAGTTTGATGGTCTGTCGTGGTTTGATGGACTGTATTAGTTTGAGGAATTATAATAGTTTGAGGGACTGTATTAGTTTGAGGGACTGTATTAGTTTGATGGACTGCATTTGTTTGATAACTGTATTAGTTTGATCGACTGTATTAGTGTGATGGACTGTATGAGTTTGAGCAACTGTATTAGTTAGATGGACTGTATGAGTTTGATGGGCTGTATTAGTTTGATGGACTGTATTAGTTTGAGGGACTGTATTAGTTCGATGGACTGTATTTGTTTGATGGACTGTTTTAGTTCGATGCACTGTATAAGTTTGAGTGTCTGTATTAGTTTGATGGACAGTATTAGTTTGAGGGATTGTATTAGTTTGAGGGACTGTATTAGTTTGATGGACTGTACTGTTTGAGGGACTGTATTAAGTTGATGGACTGCATTAGTTTGATGGACTGTATTATTTTGAGGGACTGTATTAGTTTGATGGACTTTATTAGGTTGAGGGCCTGTATTAGTTTGAGGGCCGGTATTAGTTTGAGGGATTGTATTAGTTTCAGGGGCTGTATTAGTTTTATGGACTGTATACATTTGAGGGCTTGTATTAGTTTGAAGGACTGTATTAGTTTGAGGGATTGTATTAGTTTGAGGGATTGTATTAATTAGAGGTATTTTATTAGTTTGATGGTCAGTATTAGTTTGATGGTGTGTATTAGTGTGAGGGGCTGTATTAGTTTGATGGACTATATCAGTTTGATGGACTGTATTAGTTTTATGGACTGTATTAGTTTGAGGGTCTGTATTAGTTTGAAGGATTGTATCAGTTTGAGGGACTGTATTTGATTGATGGAATGTATTAGTTTGATGGAATCTATTACTTTGATGGACTGTATTAGTTTGAGGGTGTCTATTAGTTTGATGGAATGTATTAGTTTGATGTACTGTGTCAGATTTTGGATTGTATTAGTTTGAGGGACTGTGTCAGTATTTGGATTTTATTAGTTTGATGGACTGTATTAGTTTGATGGACTGTATTAGTTTGAGGGACTGTATTAGTTTGATTGACCAAATTAGTTTGATGGACTGTATTAGTTTGAGGGACAGTATTAGTTTGATGAACTGAATTAGTTTGATGGACTGTATTAGTTTGAAGGACTGTATTAGTTTGATGGACTGTATTAGATTGAGGTACTGTATTAGTTTGATGTACTGTATCAGTTTGAGGACTTGTATTAATTTGATGGAATGTGTTAGTTTGAGGGGCTGTATTAGTTTGATGGACTCTATTAGTTTGATGGATTATATTAGTTTGATGGACTGTATTCATTTTAGGGACTGTATTAGTTTGAGGGTCTGTATTAGTTTGATGGACTGTATTAGTTTGATGGTCTGTCTTAGTTTGATGGACTGTATTAGTTTGAGGGATTGTATTAGTTTGAGGGACTGTATTAGTTTGAGGGACTGTATTAGTTCGATGGACTGCATTAGTTTGGTGGACTGTATTAGTTTGAGGGACTGTATTAGTTAGATGGACTGTATTAGATTGAGGGACTGTATTAGTTTGATGGACTGTATTAGTTTGAGGGATTGTATTAGTTTGAGGGACTGTATTAGTTTGAAGGACTGTATTAGTTTGAGGGATTGGATTAGTTTGAGGGATTGTATTAATTAGAGGTATTGTATTAGTTTGATGGTCTGTATTAGTTTGATGGTGTGTATTAGTGTGAGGGGCTGTATTAGTTTGATGAACTGCATTAGTTTGATGGACTGTATTAGTTTGATGGATTGTATTTCTTTGTTGAACTTAATTAGTTTGAGGGACTGTATTAGTTTGATGAACTGTATTAGTTTGATGGACTGTATTAATTTGAGGGCCTAATTAGATTGATGGACTGTATTAGTTGGAGGATTGTATTAGTTTGATGGACTGTATTAGTTTGAGGGACTGTATTAGTTTGATGGACTGTATTAGTTTGAGGGGCTGTATTCAGTTGATGGACTCTATTAGTTTGATGGACTGTATTAGTTTGAGGGTCTGTATTAGTTTGATGGACTGTATTAGTTTGATGGACTATATTAGTTTGATGGACTGTATGTGTTTTATGGACTGTATTAGTTTGAGGATCTGCATTAGTTTGATGGACTGTATTAGTTTGATGGTCTGTCGTGGTTTGATGGACTGTATTGGTTTGAGTGATTGTAATAGTTTGAGGGACTGTATTAGTTTGAGGGACTGTATTAGTTTGATGGACTGCATTTGTTTGAATAACTGTATTAGTTTGATCGACTGTATTAGTGTGATGGATTGTATTAGTTCGAGGAACTGTATTAGTTAGATGGACTGTATGAGTTTGAGGGCCCGTATTAGTTTGAGGGTCTGGATTCGTTTGAGAGACTGTATTAGTTTCAGGGACTGTATAAATTTGAAGGGCTGTATTAGTTTGATGGACAGTATTAGTTTGAGGGCCTGTATTAGTTTGAGGGTCTGTATTAGTTTGAGGGGCTGTATTAGTTTGATGGAGTTTATTAGTTTGATGGACTGTATTAGTTTGAGGGACTGTATTAATTTGATGGACTGTATTAATTTGAGGGACTGTATTAATTTGAGGGGCTGTCTTAGTTTGAGGGACTGTATTAATTTGATGGACTGTATTAGTTTGATGGACTGTATTAGTTTGAGGGACTGTATTAATTTGAGGGAATGTATTAGTTTGATGGACTTTGTTAGTTTTTGTGAATTTATTCGTTTGAGGGTCTGTATTAGTTTGAGGGTCTGTTTTAGTTTGAGGGGCTCTATTAGTTTGAGGGCCTGTGTTAGATTGTTGGACTGTATTAGTTTGATGGACAGTATTAGTTTGATGGACTGTATTAATTTGAGAGCCTGTATTAGATTGAGGGCCTGTATTAGTTTGAGGGACTGTATTAGTTTAAGGGTCTGTATTAGTTAGATGGACTATATTAGTTTGAGGGACTGGATTAGTTTGAAGGATTATATTATTTTGAGAGCCTGTATCAGTTTGAGGGCCTGTATTAGTTTGAGGGACTGTATTAGTTTGAGGGACTGTATTAGTTTGAGGGATTATATTAGTTTGAGGGCTTGTATCAGTTTGAGGGCCTGTATTAGTTTGAGAGAATGTATTAGTTTGAGGGACTGTACTAGTTTCATGGATTGTATTACTTTGATGGACTGAATTAGTTTGATGGACTGTATTAGTTTGGGGGACTGTATTAGTTTTGGGCCTGTATTAGTTTGAGGGTCTGTATTAGTTTGATGAACTGTATTGGATTGAATGTCCGTATTAGTTTGAAGAGTCTGTATTAGTTTGAGGGACTATATTAGTTTGATGGACTGTATTAGTTTCTTCGAATGTATTCGTTTGAGGGACTATATTAGTTTGATGGCCTGTGTTAGTTTGATGGACTGTATTAGTTTGATGGCTGTATTAGTTTGATGGACTATATTAGTTTGAGGGACTGCATTAGTTTTTGGGCCTCTATTAGTTTGAGGGACTGTATTAGTTTGAAGGGCTGTATTAGTTTGATGGACAGTATTAGTTTGAGTGCCTGTATTTGTTTGAGGGTCTGTATAAGTTTGAGAGAAATTATTAGTTTCAGGGACAGTATTAGTTTGAGGGCCTGTATTAGTTTGAGGGTCTGTATTAGTTTGAGGGACTGTTTTAGTTTGAGGGACTGTATTAGTTTGAGGGGCTCTATTAGTTTGAGCGGCTGTATTAGTTTGAGGGGCTGTATTAGTTTGAGGGTCTGTATTAGTTTGAGGGACTGTATTAGTTTGATGGACTTTATTAGGTTGAGGGACTGTATTAGTTTGATGGACTGTATTATTTTGAGGGCCGGTATTAGTTTGAGGGATTGTATTAGTTTCAGGGACTGTATTAGTTTTATGGACTGTATACGTTTGAGGGCTTGTATTAGTTTGAAGGACTATTAGTTTGAGGGCCTGTATTAGTTTGAGGGACTGTATTAGTTTGAGGGACTGTATTAGTTCGATGGACTGCATTAGTTTGGTGGACTGTATTAGTTTGAGGGACTGTATTGGTTAGATGGACTGTATTAGATTGAGGGACTGTATTAGTTTGATGGACTGTATTAGTTTGCGGGATTGTATTAGTTTGAGGGACTGTATTAGTTTGAAGGACTGTATTAGTTTGAGGGATTGGATTAGTTTGAGGGATTGAATTAATTAGAGGTATTGTATTAGTTTGATGGTCTGTATTAGTTTGATGGCGTGTATTAGTGTGAGGGGCTGTATTAGTTTGATGAACTGCATTAGTTTGATGGACTGTATTAGGTTGATGGATTGTATTTCTTTGATGAACTTAATTAGTTTGAGGGACTGTATTAGTTTGATGAACTGTATTAGTTTGATGGACTGTATTAATTTGAGGGCCTAATTAGATTGATGGACTGTATTAGTTGGAGGATTGTATTAGTTTGATGGACTGTATTAGTTTGAGGGGCTGTATTCAGTTGATGGACTGTATGTGTTTTATGGACTGTATTAGTTTGAGGATCTGCATTAGTTTGATGGACTGTATTAGTTTGATGGTCTGTCGTGGTTTGATGGACTGTATTGGTTTGAGTGATTGTAATAGTTTGAGGGACTGTATTAGTTTGAGGGACTGTATTAGATTGATGGACTGCATTTGTTTGAATAACTGTATTAGTTTGATCGACTGTATTAGTGTGATGGATTGTATTAGTTCGAGGAACTGTATTAGTTAGATGGACTGTATGAGTTTGAGGGCCCGTATTAGTTTGAGGGTCTGTATTAGTTTGAGAGACTGTATTAGTTTCAGGGTCTGTATAAATTTGAAGGGCTGTATTAGTTTGATGGACAGTATTAGTTTGAGGGCCTGTATTAGATTGAGGGTCTGTATTAGTTTGAGAGAATGTATTAGTTTCAGGGACTGTATTAGTTTGAGGGCCTGTATTAGTTTGAGGGTCTGTATTAGTTTGAGGGGCTGTATTAGTTTGATGGAGTTTATTAGTTTGATGGAATGTATTAGTTTGAGGGACAGTATTAATTTGATCGACTGTATTAATTTGAGGGACTGTATTAATTTGAGGGGCTGTATTAGTTTGAGGGACTGTATTAATTTGATGGACTGTATTAGTTTGATGGACTGTATTAGTTTGAGGGGCTGTATTAGTTTGAGGGGCTGTATTAGTTTGAGGGAATGTATTAGTTTGATGGACTTTGTTAGTTTTTGTGAATTTATTCGTTTGAGGGTCTGTATTAGTTTGAGGGTCTGTATTAGTTTGAGGGGCTCTATTAGTTTCAGGGCCTGTGTTAGATTGTTGGACTGTATTAGTTTGATGGACTTTATTAGTTTGATGGACTGTATTAATTTGAGAGCCTGTATTAGATTGAGGGCCTGTATTAGTTTGAGGGACTGTATTAGTTTAAGGGTCTGTATTAGTTAGATGGACTATATTAGTTTGAGGGACTGGATTAGTTTGAAGGATTATATTATTTTGAGAGCCTGTATCAGTTTGAGGGCCTGTATTAGTTTGAGGGACTGTATTAGTTTGAGGGACTGTATTAGTTTGAGGGATTATATTAGTTTGAGGGCCTGCAAGAGTTTGAGGGCCTGTATTAGTTTGAGAGAATGTATTAGTTTGAGGGACTGTACTAGTTTCATGGATTGTATTACTTTGATGGACTGAATTAGTTTGAGGGACTGTACTAGTTTGGGGGACTGTATTAGTTTGAGGGCCTGTATTAGTTTGAGGGTCTGTATTAGTTTGATGAACTGTATTGGATTGAATGTCCGTATTAGTTTGAAGAGTCTGTATTAGTTTGAGGGACTATATTAGTTTGATGGACTGTATTAGTTTCTTGGAATGTATTCGTTTGAGGGACTATATTAGTTTGATGGCCTGTGTTAGTTTGATGGACTGTATTAGTTTGATGGACTGTATTAGTTTGATGGACTATATTAGTTTGAGGGACTGCATTAGTTTTTGGGCCTCTATTAGTTTGAGGGACTGTATTAGTTTGAAGGGCTGTATTAGTTTGATGGACAGTATTAGTTTGAGTGCCTGTATTTGTTTGAGGGTCTGTATAAGTTTGAGAGAAATTATTAGTTTCAGGGACAGTATTAGTTTGAGGGCCTGTATTAGTTTGAGGGTCTGTATTAGTTTGAGGGACTGTTTTAGTTTGAGGGACTGTATTAGTTTGAGGGGCTCTATTAGTTTGAGCGGCTGTATTAGTTTGAGGGGCTGTATTAGTTTGAGGGTCTGTATTAGTTTGAGGGACTGTATTAGTTTGATGGACTTTATTAGGTTGAGGGACTGTATTAGTTTGATGGACTGTATTATTTTGAGGGCCGGTATTAGTTTGAGGGATTGCATTAGTTTCAGGGACTGTATTAGTTTTATGGACTGTATACGTTTGAGGGCTTGTATTAGTTTGAAGGACTATTAGTTTGAGGGATTGTATTAGTTTGAGGGATTGTATTAATTAGAGGTATTTTATTAGTTTGATGGTCTGTAATAGTTTGATGGCGTGTATTAGTGTGAGGGGCTTTATTATTTTGATGAACTGCATTAGATTGATGGACTGTATTAGTTTGATGGATTGTATTACTTTGATGAACTTAATTAGTTTGAGGGACTGTATTAGTTTGATGGACTGTATTAGTTTGATGGACTGTATTAATTTGAGGGCCTAATTAGTTTGATGGACTGTATTAGTTGGAGGATTGTATTAGTTTGATTGTCTGTATTAGTTTGAGGGGCTGTATTAGTTTGATGGACTGTATTAGTTTGATGGACTATATTAGTTTGATGGACTGTATTTGTTTTATGGACTGTATTAGTTTGAGGATCTGTATTAGTTTGATGGTCTGTCGTGGTATGATGGACTGTATTAGTTTGAGGGATTATAATAGTTTGAGGGACTGTATTAGTTTGAGGGACTGTATTAGTTTGATGGACTGCATTTGTTTGATAACTGTATTAGTTTGATCGACTGTATTAGTGTGATGGACTGTATGAGTTTGAGCAACTGTATTAGTTAGATGGACTGTATGAGTTTGATGGGCTGTATTAGTTTGATGGACTGTATTAGTTTGAGGGACTGTATTAGTTCGATGGACTGTATTTGTTTGATGGACTGTTTTAGTTCGATGCACTGTATAAGTTTGAGGGTCTGTATTAGTTTGATGGACTGTATTAGTTTGAGGGATTGTATTAGTTTGAGGGACTGTATTAGTTTGATGGACTGTATTGTTTGAGGGACTGTATTAATTTGATGGACTGCATTAGTTTGATGGACTGTATTAGTTTGAGGGACTGTATTAGTTTGATGGACTTTATTAGGTTGAGGGACTGTATTAGTTTGATGTACTGTATTAGTTTGAGGCCCGGTATTAGTTTGAGTGATTGGATTAGTTTCAGGGACTGTATTAGTTTTATGGACTGTATACGTTTGAGGGCTTGTATTAGTTTGAAGGAATATATTGGTTTGAGGGATTGTATTAGTTTGAGGGATTGTATTAATTAGAGGTATTTTATTAGTTTGATGGTCAGTATTAGTTTGATGGTGTGTATTAGTGTGAGGGGCTGTATTAGTTTGATGGACTATATCAGTTTGATGGACTGTATTAGTTTTATGGACTGTATTAGTTTGAGGGTCTGTATTAGTTTGAAGGATTGTATCAGTTTGAGGGACTGTATTTGATTGATGGACTGAATTAGTTTTAGGAATCTATTACTTTGATGGACTGTATTAGTTTGAGGGTGTGTATTAGTTTGATGGAATGTATTAGTTTGATGTACTGTGTCAGTTTTTGGATTGTATTAGTTTGAGGGACTGTGTCAGTATTTGGATTTTATTAGTTTGATGGACTGTATTAGTTTGATGGACTGTATTAGTTTGAGGGACTGTATTAGTTTGATGGACCGAATTAGTTTGATGGACTGTATTAATTTGAGGGACTGTATTAGTTTGATGGACTGAATTAGTTTGATGGACTGTATTAGTTTGAAGGACTGTATTAGTTTGATGGACTGTATTAGATTGAGGTACTGTATTAGTTTGATGTACTGTATCAGTTTGAGGACTTGTATTAATTTGATGGAATTTGTTAGTTTGATGGGCTGTATTAGTTTGATGGACTCTATTAGTTTGATGGACTATATTAGTTTGATGGACTGTATTCATTTTAGGGACTGTATTAGTTTGAGGGTCTGTATTAGTTTGATGGACTGTATTAGTTTGGTGGTCTGTCTTAGTTTGATGGACTGTATTAGTTTGAGGGATTGTATTAGTTTGAGGGACTGTATTAGTTTGAGGGACTGTATTAGTTCGATGGACTGCATTAGTTTGATGGACTGTATTAGTTTGAGGGACTGTTTTAGTTAGATGGACTGTATTAGATTGAGGGACTGTATTAGTTTGATGGACTGTATTAGTTTGAGGGCCTGTATTGGTTTGAGGGATTGTATTAGTTTGAGGGACTGTATTAGTTTGTAGGACTGTATTAGTTTGAGGGATTGGATTAGTTTAAGGGATTGTATTAATTAGAGGTATTGTATTAGTTTGATGGTCTGTATTAGTTTGATGGCGTGTATTAGTTTGATGGATTGTATTTCTTTGATGAACTTAATTAGTTTGAAGGACTGTATTAGTTTGATGAAATGTATTAGTTTGATGGACTGTATTAATTTGAGGGCCTAATTAGATTGATGGACTGTATTAGTTTGAGGGTCTGTATTAGTTTGATGGACTGTATTAGTTTGATGGACTATATTAGTTTGATGGAGTGTATGTGTTTTATGGACTGTATTAGTTTGAGGATCTGCATTAGTTTGATGGACTGTATTAGTTTGATGGTCTGTCGTGGTTTGATGGACTGTATTGGTTTGAGTGATTGTAATAGTTTGAGGGACTGTATTAGTTTGAGGGACTTTATTAGTTTGATGGACTGCATTTGTTTGAATAACTGTATTAGTTTGATCGACTGTATTAGTGTGATGGATTGTATTAGTTTGAGGAACTGTATTAGTTAGATGGACTGTATGAGTTTCAGGGACTGTATAAATTTGAAGGGCTGTATTAGTTTGATGGACAGTATTAGTTTGAGGGCCTGTATTAGATTGAGGGTCTGTATTAGTTTGAGAGAATGTATTAGTTTCAGGGACTGTATTAGTTTGAGGGGCTGTATTAGTTTGATGGAGTTTATTAGTTTGATGGACTGTATTAGTTTGAGGGACTGTATTAATTTGATGGACTGTATTAATTTGAGGGACTGTATTAATTTGAGGGGCTGTATTAGTTTGATGGACTGTATTAGTTTGAGGGGCTGTATTAGTTTGAGGGGCTGTATTAGTTTGAGGGAATGTATTAGTTTGATGGACTTTGTTAGTTTTTGTGAATTTATTCGTTTGAAGGTCTGTATTAGTTTGAGGGTCTGTATTAGTTTGAGGGGCTCTATTAGTTTGAGGGCCTGTGTTAGATTGTTGGACTGTATTAGTTTGATGGACTGTATTAGTTTGATGGACTGTATTAATTTGAGAGCCTGTATTAGATTGAGGGCCTGTATTAGTTTGAGGGCCTGTATTCGTTTGATGGACTGTATTAGTTTGATGGACTATATTAGTTTGAGGGACTGGATTAGTTTGAGGGTTTATATTAATATGGGAGTCTGTATTAGTTTCTGGGACTGTATTCGTTTGAGGGACTGTATTAGTTTAAGGGTCTGTATTAGTTAGATGGACTATATTAGTTTGAGGTACTGGATTAGTTTGAAGGATTATATTATTTTGAGAGCCTGTATCAGTTTGAGGGCCTGTATTAGTTTGAGGGACTGTATTAGTTTGAGGGACTGTATTAGTTTGAGGGATTATATTAGTTTGAGGGCCTGTATCAGTTTGAGGGCCTGTATTAGTTTGAGAGAATGTATTAGTTTGAGGGACTGTATTAGTTTCATGGATTTATTACTTTGATGGACTGAATTCGTTTGAGGGACTGTATTAGTTTGGGGGACTGTATTAGTTTGAGGGCCTGTATTAGTTTGAGGGTCTGTAGTAGTTTGATGAACTGTATTGGTTTGAATGTCCGTATTAGTTTGAAGGTCTGTATTAGTTTGAGGGGCTATATTAGTTTGATGGACTGTATTAGTTTCTTGGAATGTATTCGTTTGAGGGACTATATTAGTTTGATGGCCTGTGTTAGTTTGATGGACTGTATTAGTTTGATGGACTGTATTAGTTTGATGGACTATATTAGTTTGAGGGACTGCATTAGTTTTTGGGCCTCTATTCGTTTGAGGGACTGTATTAGTTTGAAGGGCTGTATTAGTTTGATGGACAGTATTAGTTTGAGTGCCTGTATTTGTTTGAGGGTGTGTATTAGTTTGAGAGAAATTATTAGTTTCAGGGACAGTATTAGTTTGAGGGCCTGTATTAGTTTGAGGGTCTGTATTAGTTTGAGGGACTGTTTTAGTTTGAGGGACTGTATTAGTTTGAGGGGCTCTATTAGTTTGAGCGGCTGTATTAGTTTGAGGGGCTGTATTAGTTTGAGGGTCTGTATTAGTTTGAGGGACTGTATTAGTTTGATGGACTTTATGAGGTTGAGGGACTGTATTAGTTTGATGGACTGTATTATTTTGAGGGCCGGTATTAGTTTGAGGGATTGTATTAGTTTCAGGGACTGTATTAATTTTATGGACTGTATACGTTGGAGGGCTTGTATTAGTTTGAAGGACTATTAGTTTGAGGGATTGTATTAGTTTGAGGGATTGTATTAATTAGAGGTATTTTATTAGTTTGATGGTCTGTAATAGTTTGATGGCGTGTATTAGTGTGAGGGGCTTTATTATTTTGATGAACTGCATTAGATTGATGGACTGTATTAGTTTGATGGATTGTATTACTTTGATGAACTTAATTAGTTTGAGGGACTGTATTAGTTTGATGGACTGTATTAGTTTGATGGACTGTATTAATTTGAGGGCCTAATTAGTTTGATGGACTGTATTAGTTGGAGGATTGTATTAGTTTGATTGTCTGTATTAGTTTGAGGGGCTGTATTAGTTTGATGGACTGTATTAGTTTGATGGACTATATTAGTTTGATGGACTGTATTTGTTTTATGGACTGTATTAGTTTGAGGATCTGTATTAGTTTGATGGTCTGTCGTGGTATGATGGACTGTATTAGTTTGAGGGATTATAATAGTTTGAGGGACTGTATTAGTTTGAGGGACTGTATTAGTTTGATGGACTGCATTTGTTTGATAACTGTATTAGTTTGATGGACTGTATGAGTTTGAGCAACTGTATTAGTTAGATGGACTGTATGAGTTTGATGGGCTGTATTAGTTTGATGGACTGTATTAGTTTGAGGGACTGTATTAGTTCGATGGACTGTATTTGTTTGATGGACTGTTTTAGTTCGATGCACTGTATAAGTTTGAGGGTCTGTATTAGTTTGATGGACTGTATTAGTTTGAGGGATTGTTTTAGTTTGAGGGGCTGTATTAGTTTGATGGACTGTATTGTTTGAGGGACTGTATTAATTTGATGGACTGCATTAGTTTGATGGACTGTATTAGTTTGAGGGACTGTATTAGTTTGATGGACTTTATTAGGTTGAGGGACTGTATTAGTTTGATGTACTGTATTAGTTTGAGGCCCGGTATTAGTTTGAGGGATTGTATTAGTTTCAGGGACTGTATTAGTTTTGTGGACTGTATACGTTTGAGGGCTTGTATTAGTTTGAAGGAATATATTGGTTTGAGGGATTGTATTAGTTTGAGGGATTGTATTAATTAGAGGTATTTTATTAGTTTGATGGTCAGTATTAGTTTGATGGTGTGTATTAGTGTGAGGGGCTGTATTAGTTTGATGGACTATATCAGTTTGATGGACTGTATTAGTTTTATGGACTGTATTAGTTTGAGGGTCTGTATTAGTTTGAAGGATTGTATCAGTTTGAGGGACTGTATTTGATTGATGGACTGTATTAGTTTGATGGAATCTATTACTTTGATGGACTGTATTAGTTTGAGGGTGTGTATTAGTTTGATGGAATGTATTAGTTTGATGTACTGTGTCAGTTTTTGGATTGTATTAGTTTGAGGGACTGTGTCAGTATTTGGATTTTATTAGTTTGATGGACTGTATTAGTTTGATGGACTGTATTAGTTTGAGGGACTGTATTAGTTTGATGGACCGAATTAGTTTGATGGACTGTATTAGTTTGAGGGACTGTATTAGTTTGATGGACTGAATTAGTTTGAGGTACTGTCTCAGTTTGATGTACTGTATCAGTTTGAGGACTTGTATTAATTTGATGGAATGTGTTAGTTTGAGGGGCTGTATTAGTTTGATGGACTCTATTAGTTTGATGGACTATATTAGTTTGATGGACTGTATTCATTTTAGGGACTGTATTAGTTTGAGGGTCTTTATTAGTTTGATGGACTGTATTAGTTTGGTGGTCTGTCTTAGTTTGATGGACTGTATTAGTTTGATGGATTGTATTAGTTTGAGGGACTGTATTAGTTTGAGGGACTGTATTAGTTCGATGGACTGCATTAGTTTGATGGACTGTATTAGTTTGAGGGACTGTATTAGTTAGATGGACTGTATTAGATTGAGGGACTGTATTAGTTTGATGGACTGTATTAGTTTGAGGGCCTGTATTGGTTTGAGGGATTGTATTAGTTTGAGGGACTGTATTAGTTTGAAGGACTGTATTAGTTTGAGGGATTGGATTAGTTTAAGGGATTGTATTAATTAGAGGTATTGTATTAGTTTGATGGTCTGTATTAGTTTGATGGCGTGTATTAGTTTGATGGATTGTATTTCTTTGATGAACTTAATTAGTTTGAGGGACTGTATTAGTTTGATGAAATGTATTAGTTTGATGGTCTGTATTAATTTGAGGGCCTAATTAGATTGATGGACTGTATTAGTTTGAGGGTCTGTATTAGTTTGATGGACTGTATTAGTTTGATGGACTATATTAGTTTGATGGACTGTATGTGTTTTATGGACTGTATTAGTTTGAGGATCTGCATTAGTTTGATGGACTGCATTAGTTTGATGGTCTGTCGTGGTTTGATGGACTGTATTGGTTTGAGTGATTGTAATAGTTTGAGGGACTGTATTAGTTTGAGGGACTGTATTAGTTTGATGGACTGCATTTGTTTGAATAACTGTATTAGTTTGATCGACTGTATTAGTGTGATGGATTGTATTAGTTTGAGGAACTGTATTAGTTAGATGGACTGTATGAGTTTGAGGGCCCGTGTTAGTTTGAGGGTCTGTATTAGTTTGAGAGACTGTATTAGTTTCAGGGACTGTATAAATTTGAAGGGCTGTATTAGTTTGATGGACAGTATTAGTTTGAGGGCCTGTATTAGATTGAGGGTCTGTATTAGTTTGAGAGAATGTATTAGTTTCAGGGACTGTATTAGTTTGAGGGCCTGTATTAGTTTGAGGGTCTGTATTAGTTTGAGGGGCTGTATTAGTTTGATGGAGTTTATTAGTTTGATGGACTGTATTAGTTTGAGGGACTGTATTAGTTTGAGGGATTGTATTAATTAGAGGTATTTTATTAGTTTGAAGGTCAGTATTAGTTTGATGGTGTGTATTAGTGTGAGGGTCTGTATTAGTTTGAAGGATTGTATCAGTTTGAGGGACTGTATTAGTTTGATGGACTCTATTAGTTTGATGGACTAAATTAGTTTGATGGACTGTATTCATTTTAGGGACTGTATTAGTTTGAGGGACTGTATTAGTTCGATGGACTGCATTAGTTTGATGGACTGTATTAGTTAGATGGACTGTATTAGCTTGAGGGCCTGTATTGGTTTGAGGGATTTTATTAGTTTGAGGGATTGTATTAGTTTGAAGGACTGTATTAGTTTGAGGGATTGGATTAGTTTAAGGGATTGTATTAATTAGAGGTATTGTATTAGTTTGATGGTCTGTATTAGTTTGATGGCGTGTATTAGTTTGATGGATTGTATTTCTTTGATGAACTTAATTAGTTTGAGGGACTGTATTAGTTTGATGAAATGTATTAGTTTGATGGACTGTATTAATATGAGGGCCTAATTAGATTGATGGACTGTATTAGTTTGAGGGTCTGTATTAGTTTGATGGACTGTATTAGTTTGATGGACTATATTAGTTTGATGGACTGTATGTGTTTGATGGTCTGTCGTGGTTTGATGGACTGTATTGGTTTGAGTGATTGTAATAGTTTGAGGGACTGTATTAGTTTGAGGGACTGTATTAGTTTGATGGACTGCATTTGTTTGAATAACTGTATTAGTTTGATCGACTGTATTAGTGTGATGGATTGTATTAGTTTGAGGAACTGTATTAGTTAGATGGACTGTATGAGTTTGAGGGCCCGTATTAGTTTGAGGGTCTGTATTAGTTTGAGAGACTGTATTAGTTTCAGGGACTGTATAAATTTGAAGGGCTGTATTAGTTTGATGGACAGTATTAGTTTGAGGGCCTGTATTAGATTGAGGGTCTGTATTAGTTTGAGAGAATGTATTAGTTTCAGGGACTGTATTAGTTTGAGGGCCTGTATTAGTTTGAGGGTCTGTATTAGTTTGAGGGGCTGTATTAGTTTGATGGAGTTTATTAGTTTGATGGACTGTATTAGTTTGAGGGACTGTATTAGTTTGAGGGATTGTATTAATTAGAGGTATTTTATTAGTTTCATGGTCAGTATTAGTTTGATGGTGTGTATTAGTGTGAGGGGCTGTATTAGTTTGATGGAGTATATCAGTTTGATGGACTGTATTAGTTTTATGGACTGTATTAGTTTGAGGGTCTGTATTAGTTTGAAGGATTGTATCAGTTTGAGGGACTGTATTTGATTGATGGACTGTATTAGTTTGATGGAATCTATTACTTTGATGGACTGTATTAGTTTGAGGGGGTGTATTAGTTTGATGGAATGTATTAGTTTGATGTACTGTGTCAGTTTTTGGATTGTATTAGTTCGAGGGACTGTGTCAGTATTTGGATTTTATTAGTTTGATGGACTGTATTAGTTTGATGGACTGTATTAGTTTGAGGGACTGTATTAGTTTGATGGACCGAATTAGTTTGATGGACTGTATTAGTTTGAGGGACTGTATTAGTTTGATGGACTGAATTAGTTTGATGGACTGTATTAGTTTGAAGGACTGTATTAGTTTGATGGACTGTATTAGATTGAGGTACTGTATTAGTTTGATGTACTGTATCAGTTTGAGGACTTGTATCAATTTGATGGAATGTGTTAGTTTGAGGGGCTGTATTAGTTTGATGGACTCTATTAGTTTGATGGACTATATTAGTTTGATGGACTGTATTCATTTTAGGGACTGTATTAGTTTGAGGGTCTGTATTAGTTTGATGGACTGTATTAGTTTGGTGGTCTGTCTTAGTTTGATGGACTGTATTAGTTTGAGGGATTGTATTAGTTTGATGGACTGTATTAGTTTGAGGGACTGTATTAGTTCGATGGACTGCATTAGTTTGATGGACTGTATTAGTTTGAGGGACTGTATTAGTTAGATGGACTGTATTAGATTGAGGGACTGTATTAGTTTGATGGACTGTATTAGTTTGAGGGCCTGTATTGGTTTGAGGGATTGTATTAGTTTGAGGGACTGTATTAGTTTGAAGGACTGTATTAGTTTGAGGGATTGGATTAGTTTAAGGGATTGTATTAATTAGAGGTATTGTATTAGTTTGATGGTCTGTATTAGTTTGATGGCGTGTATTAGTTTGATGGATTGTATTTCTTTGATGAACATAATTAGTTTGAGGGACTGTATTAGTTTGATGAAATGTATTAGTTTGATGGACTGTATTAATTTGAGGGCCTAATTAGATTGATGGACTGTATTAGTTTGAGGGTCTGTATTAGTTTGATGGACTGTATTAGTTTGATGGACTATATTAGTTTGATGGACTGTATGTGTTTTATGGACTGTATTAGTATGAGGATCTGCATTAGTTTGATGGACTGTATTAGTTTGATGGTCTGTCGTGGTTTGATGGACTGTATTGGTTTGAGTGATTGTAATAGTTTGAGGGACTGTATTAGTTTGAGGGACTGTATTAGTTTGATGGACTGCATTTGTTTGAATAACTGTATTAGTTTGATCGACTGTATTAGTGTGATGGATTGTATTAGTTTGAGGAACTGTATTAGTTAGATGGACTGTATGAGTTTGAGGGCCCGTATTAGTTTGAGGGTCTGTATTAGTTTGAGAGACTGTATTAGTTTCAGGGACTGTATAAATTTGAAGGGCTGTATTAGTTTGATGGACAGTATTAGTTTGAGGGCCTGTATTAGATTGAGGGTCTGTATTAGTTTGAGAGAATGTATTAGTTTCAGGGACTGTATTAGTTTGAGGGCCTGTATTAGTTTGAGGGTCTGTATTAGTTTGAGGGGCTGTATTAGTTTGATGGAGTTTATTAGTTTGATGGACTGTATTAGTTTGAGGGACTGTATTAATTTGATGGACTGTATTAATTTGAGGGACTGTATTAATTTGAGGGGCTGTATTAGTTTGAGGGACTGTATTAATTTGATGGACTGTATTAGTTTGATGGACTGTATTAGTTTGAGGGACTGTATTAATTTGACGGACTGTCTTAATTTGAGGGGCTGTATTAGTTTCATGGACTGTATTAGTTTGAGGGGCTGTATTAGTTTGAGGGGCTGTATTAGTTTGAGGGAATGTATTAGTTTGATGGACTTTGTTAGTTTTTGTGAATTTATTCGTTTGAAGGTCTGTATTAGTTTGAGGGTCTGTATTAGTTTGAGGGGCTCTATTAGTTTGAGGGCCTGTGTTAGATTGTTGGACTGTATTAGTTTGATGGACTGTATTAGTTTGATGGACTGTATTAATTTGAGAGCCTGTATTGGGTTGAGGGCCTGTATTAGTTTGAGGGCCTGTATTCGTTTGATGGACTGTATTAGTTTGATGGACTATATTAGTTTGAGGGACTGGATTAGTTTGAGGGTTTATATTAGTATGGGAGTTTGTATTAGTTTCTGGGACTGTATTCGTTTGAGGGACTGTATTAGTTTAAGGGTCTGTATTAGTTAGATGGTCTATATTAGTTTGAGGGACTGGATTCGTTTGAAGGATTATATTATTTTGAGAGCCTGTATCAGTTTGAGGGCCTGTATTAGTTTGAGGGACTGTATTAGTTTGAGGGACTGTATTAGTTTGAGGGATTATATTAGTTTGAGGGCCTGTATCAGTTTGAGGGCCTGTATTAGTTTGAGAGAATGTATTAGTTTGAGGGACTATATTAGTTTCATGGATTTATTACTTTGATGGACTGAATTAGTTTGAGGGACTGTATTAGTTTGGGGGACTGTATTAGTTTGAGGGCCTGTATTAGTTTGAGGGTCTGTATTAGTTTGATGAACTGTATTGGTTTGAATGTCCGTATTAGTTTGAAGGTCTGTATTAGTTTGAGGGGCTATATTAGTTTGATGGACTGTATTAGTTTCTTGGAATGTATTCGTTTGAGGGACTATATTAGTTTGATGGCCTGTGTTAGTTTGATGGACTGTATTAGTTTGATGGACTGTATTAGTTTGATGGACAGTATTAGTTTGAGTGCCTGTATTTGTTTGAGGGTCTGTATTAGTTTGAGAGAAATTATTAGTTTCAGGGACAGTATTAGTTTGAGGGCCTGTATCAGTTTGAGGGTCTGTATTAGTTTGAGGGACTGTTTTAGTTTGAGGTACTGTATTAGTTTGAGGGGCTCTATTAGTTTGAGCGGCTGTATTAGTTTGAGGGGCTGTATTAGTTTGAGGGTCTGTATTAGTTTGAGGGGCTGTATTAATTTGATGAACTGTATTAGTTTTAGGGGCTGTATTATTTTGAGGGGCTGTATTAGTTTGAGGGGCTGTATTAGTTTCCTGCACTGTATTAGTTTGAGAGACAGTATTAGTTTGATGGATTGTATTAGTTTGAGGTTATATATTAGATTGAGGGCCTGTATTAGTTTGAGGTTCTGTATTAGTTTGATGGACTATTTTAGTTTGAGGGGCTATATTAGTTTGAGAGTCCGTATTAGTTTGAGAGGCTGTATTAATTTGATGGACTGTATTAGTTTGAGGGACTGTATTACTTTGAGGCTCTGTATTAATTTGATGGACTGTATTAATTTCAGGGGCTGTATTAGTTTGAGGGACTGCATTAGTTTGATGGAGGGTATTAGTGTGAGGGTCTGTATTAGTTTGATTGACTGTATTGGTTTGATTGACTTTAATACTTTGATGGACTTTATTAGTTTGATAGACTGTATTAGTTTGAGGGACTGTATGAATGTAATTGACTGTATTAGTTTTGAGGGATTGAATTCGTTTCATGGACTGTATTGATTGATGGACTGTGTTCGTTTGAGGGGCCATATTAGTTTGAAGGACTGTATTAATTTGAGGGGCTCTGTTAGTTTGATGGACTGTCTTAGCTTGATGGACTGTGTTAGTTTGAGGGGCTGTATTAGTTTGGTGGACTGCATTAGTTTGATGGACTGTATTAGTTTGAGGGTCTGTGTTAGTTTGATGGAATGTCTTCGTTTGATGGACTGTATTAGTTTGATGGACTGTATTAGTTTGATGGACTGTATTAGTTTGAGGGACTCTATTAGTTCGAGCGTCGGTATTAGGTTGATGGACTGTATTATATTGAGGGACTGTATTAGTTTGATGGACTATATTAGTTTAATGGGCTGCATTAGTTTGAGGGACTTTTTTAAGTTGATGGGCTGTATTAGTTTGAGGGCCTGTATAGTTTGACGTACTCTATTGGTTTGGTTGGCTGTATTAGTTTGATGGACTGTATTAATTTGATGGACTGTATTAGTTTGATGGACTGTATTAATTTGATTGGCTGAATTAGTTTGACGGACTGTATTAGTTTGATTGGCTGAATTAGCTTAAGGGACTATGTTAGTTTGAGAGACTGCATTAGTATTCCGGGCTCTATTAGATAGAGGGACTGCATTACTTTGATGGACTGTATTATTTTCAGAATCTGTATAAGTTTGAATGACTGTATTAGTTTGATGGACTCTATGAGTTTGATGGACTGCATTAGTATCAAGTACTGTATTATTTTGATGGACTGTATTAGTTTGATGGACTGGATCAGTTTGAAAGGCTGTATTAGTTTGATGGACTGTATTAGTTTGAGGTCTTGTAGCAGTGTGATTGACTGTATTGTTTTCATGGACTATCTTCGTTTGCGGGGCTGAATTATCTTGAGGGGCTGTATTAGCTTGAGGGTCTGTATTAGTTTGAGGGACGATATTAGTTTGAGGGACTGTATTAGTTTGATGAACTGTATTAGTTTGATCGACTGTATTAGTTTGAGGGTCTTTATTATTTTGATGGACTGCATTGGTCAATGGAGTGTATTTATTTGAGGGACTGTATTAGTTTGAGGGTCTATATTAGTTTGATGGACTGTATTAGTTTGAGGGCTGTATTATTTGAGGGACTCTATTAGTTTGATGGCCTGTATTAGTTTGAGGGGCTGGATTAGTTTGAGGACCTGTGTTAGTTTGTGGACGATTGACACAAATTATTCAATTAAATATTTCACTGAATGGTTGCATTTAAGGAAGGCTGCTCCATCCTAGTTTTCAGTAGATTAACATTGAGAGGGCGCTCGAACATTTGGAATGTAGTTCAATTGTTAATGAATGTAATCCGATTGGTCCATTCTTTATTTATTCCAATTTGAGCTCCAAATGTATTCCATCACAACAGGGACTTATCTCCAATGTCGTAATCTGTTTGTTCAAATTATAACAATAATCAATTTGAGCGATGTCGTAACCTCAATGTCCGTTGGTGATTATGCACGGCATAAATTGTAAGTGCTGGAATTGTATCGGCTCAGAGTATCATATGGGAGTGATTGCCTGCAGAGCGAAACGGGACATCGAATCATGCAGAAAATGCATCTGCCTATTTATATCGTAATGAAAATATGCTACTTGATCATTGCCATCATCGGCGTTCCTGGTAAGTGACTATAAACATTGAAGCTGTATAAATCTCTTTGTGGACTGGTCTCTGATTTTACTCTCTGACTGATAATATTAAATGTTGGTGCAGTGGTAACTGTTATAAATACACCGGATCAGTGATACAATTTTAGAAAGTCAATTATGCTCAATTACATCGGCAGTTTGATTCCATTGCCTCATCTGAATATAAACATCTGCTTGCAACTGAAAGGCTTATTGAATTATCAAGCTACTGCCTCCTTTAGTGGAATATCGTGTAGTTGTAACAGTCCTCAGTACAGTGATTCTCTGAGAGAAGGTTTTATTGGGAGTATGTGTCACTGCAGGATATACTGAGTGAGGGTCACTAACCGGTGTGGAACACTGTACCCCAACGACTTTGTATTACTGGAAGTGTCTGTCACTGTCAGATATACTGAGTGTGGGTCACTAACCGGTGTGGAACACTATACCCCAGTGACCATGTATTACTGTGGATGTGTGCCACTGTAGGATATATGAGTGTGGGGCAAGAACCGGTGTGGAACACTGTATCCCAGTGACCAGGTATTACTGGGACTGTCTGTCACTGTAGCATATACTGAGTGTGGGTCACTAACCGGTGCAGAACACTGTATCCCAGTGACCATCTATTATTGGGAGTGTCAGAGTCACTGCAGGATATACTCAGTTTGGATCACTAACAAGTGTGCAACACCGTACCCCAGTGACCATGTATTACTGGGAGTGTCTGTGTCACTGCAGCATATACTGAGTGATGATCACTAACCAGTATGGAACACCATACCGCAGTAACCATCTATACTGGTAGTGTGTATCACTGAAGGCTAAACTGAGTGTGGGTAATTAACCGAGGTGGAACACTGTACCCCAGTGACCATGTATTACTGGGAGTGTGTGTCACTGTGGGATATACTGAGTCTGGGTCATTAATCATTGTGGATCACCATTATCCCAGTGACCATGTATTACTGGGAGTGTCTGTCACTGTAGGATATACTGAGTGTGAGTCGCTAACCGGTGTAGAACACCATACCCCAGTGATCATGTATTACTGAGTGTCTGACACTGCAGGATGTACTGAGTGTGTTTCACTAACCGGTGTGGAACAACATTACCCCATTCACCATGTATTAGTGGGAGTGCCTGTCACTGTAGAATGTACTGAGTGTGGGTCACTAACCAGTGTGGATCACCATGATCCCAGTGACCATATATTACTGGGAGTGTCTGTCACTGTAGGATATACTGAGTGTGGTCACTAACCGGTGTAGAACAACGTACCCCAGTGACCATGTATTACTGGGAGTGTCTGTCACTGTAGGATATACTGAGTGTGGTCACTAACCGGTGTGAACACCGTACTCCAAAGACCATGTAATACTGGGAGTGTCTGTCAATTTATGATGTACTCAGTTTTGGTCACTAACCGGTGTGGAACACTGTACCCCAGTGACCATGTATTACTGGGAGTGTGTGTCACTGTAGGATGCACTGATTGTGGGTCACTAACCGGTGTGGAACAGTAGCACACCAGTGACCATCTATTACTCGGAGTGTCTGTCACTGTAAGATGTACTCAGTTTGGGTCACTAACCGCTGTGGAACAACGTACCCCAGTGATACCATGTAATGCAGGAAGTGTATCTCACTGTAGGATGTCATGAGTGTGGGTCACTAACCGGTGTGGAACACCGTACCCCAGCACGATGCATTACGGGGAGAGTCTGTCACTGTAGGATATACTGAGTGAGGGTCACTAACCGGTGTGGAACACCGTACCCTAGTGATCAGGTATTATAGGAAGTGTGTCTCACTGTAGGATGAACTCAGTGTGGGACACTAACCGGTGTGGAACGCTGTACCCTCGTGATTATATATTATAGGAAGTGTGTCTCACTGTAGGATATGCTGAGTGTGGGTCACTAACCGGTGCGGAACACTGTACCCTAGTGATCAGGTATTATAGGAAGTGTGTCTCACTGTAGGATGAACTCAGTGTGGGGCACTAACCGGTGTGGAACACTGTACCCCAGTGACCATGTAATGCAGGAAATGTGTCTCACTGTAGGATATACTGAGTGAGGGTCACTAACCGGTGCGGAACACTGTACCCTAGTGATCAGGTATTATAGGAAGTGTGTCTCACTGTAGGATGAACTCAGTGTGGGGCACTAACCGGTGTGGAACGCCGTACCCTCGTGATTATATATTATAGGATGTGTGTCTCACTGTAGGATATGCTGAGTGTGGGGCACTAACCGGTGTGGAACACTGTACCCTAGTGAACATGTATTACAGGAATTGTGTCTCACTGTAGGATTTACTACGTGTGGGTCACTATTTCTTCTACTTCCGCTTCTGAAGCGTACCCTGGGAATCGAGGGTGACTCGATTCCACACGAAAAATTAGTTCCCAATGGTCGAAAGGTTCCAAAGCATGACCTACATTTCTGTCACGGGTCGGGCAAACGCTGGTTGAACGAACGGGAGTGTGGGGTGCCTGGGTAACTGTTTGCTCCTTCCGCTTCAGTTTGCTCTGGGGGACAATACTGGAGGCGCTCTGTGCCGTGTGGATGCTTTTCCTCAATTTGCGCTGGTTTGGGCCAGGGATTGCCAGGTGTAGGTGGGGGTGATGCATGTTTTCAAGTAGGTTTTGAGTGTGTCATGGTGCGTTTCCTCTGCCCACCTGTGGTTCGCTTGCAATAACGAATCACCGAGCGGAGCGTTTGCTTTTTGAATCTCATGTCAGGCATGCCGACGATGTGGCCACCGCACAGAGCTGATCGACTGTGGTCAATGTTCCGATGCTGGGGATGTTGGCCTGACCGAGAATACTGACGTTGGTGCGCCACACCGGCCAATTAATTTGCAGGAAATATCGGAGAAAGCGTTGGTACTTCTCCAGTGTTTTGAGGTGCCTGCTGAAATATTCCATGTCTCTGCAGCATATAGGAGGTCGGGTATCTATACTGCCCTGTAGACCATGAGCTTGGTGCGGGGTATTGAGGTTCTTGTCTTCAAACATTTCCTTCCTCGGGCGTCCGAAGTCTGCACTGACACACTGAAGGCAGTGTTGGACTTTGCCATCAAAGTCTGCCTTTGTTGAGTGTAGGCTCCGGAGGTTTGGAAAATGGTCCACATTGTACAGTGTATTGCCCAGTAAACCCGAGCTGCCCTGGAACTCGCAACGGATGGCGAGTTTCCCTGCGCCTATCGCCGCTGATACATTCTGAGTGCCCCATTTACAAAATAATTCACTCGCCATTCACACTGGAAGTCCTCTCGCCCTCACTGGCTTTGGGCTGGGAATGAAAACCCTTGCACGTTGCTGATCCTGCACCTGACCCCAGTGAACTGCCCCTGCTGAAAGTACAAGTGCTGGGCATCTGGTCTGAACAATAGTCTATCTCCACTCTCCAATGGAGCTGGTATGGGAGCTCGGATGGTCCCTAGCTATGCTGCCTTTTCTTGGGATACAGGGAACCTTCGTTGTTCCAATTGTGCTCCGGTCCCCTCCTTCACATATTGTTCAGGTACATTGATGACTGTGTTTGCGCAATTTCCTTTTCTAGCCATCAACTGGAAAATGTCCCAACTCGCACAAAGTCATGGTAACCCATCACCTCACCCCTATGCTTTCTGACCTACATTGGCTCCCGGTTAAGGAACACCACGATTTTGAAAATTATCATCCTTGTTTACAGATCTCTCCATGGCCTTGCACCTCCCTACCTCGGTAAATTTATTCAGCCTCACAACCCCTCAAGATATCTCCGCTCTTCAGATTCTGCCCTCTCGAATATCCCTCATTATACTGCTCAACTATCGGTGGCCTCACCTTCAGCTGTTTGGACTCTAAACTCTGGAATCCCCTCCCTAAACCTCTCCGCTTCTCTAACCATCTTTCCATTTTAAAGAAGCTCCTTAAAATCACCGTCTTTTACCAAGCTTTTGGTCGTATGCCTTCATTTTTTCTTTTTTGTATCGATGTCCTATGTATCTGTGTTTTCCTGTTAACATTGCTTTGAAGAGCCCTGGAACCTTTAAATACGTTAAAGGCGCGATATAAATAAAGGTTTTTAGTATTATTAATAATAATTATTATTAATATTTATAGTATTAATAATAGTAATAAAAATATTTAAGTAGTTAACCTTGCTTCTACTTTACTCCTCTCTCTCTCCTTCACATGCTCCCTCTGACACTAGCCTTCCCTTCCTCGACATCTCTAAGTCCATTTCCGAGGATAGGATCACTACAGATATCTACCATAATACGGCCGACTCCGACAGCTACCTTGATGGTATGACCTCTCACCCAGCTTGCTGGAAGGGCTCTATTACATTCTCCGAGTGTCGCTGCCTGCGTTGCATCTGTTCCGATAATGCCACCTCCCACACCAGTGCTTACAACTTGTGCTCCTTTTTCGGAGCTGAGGATACCCGTCCTCTGTGGTGGACAGGGTCCTCGACCGTGACAATCCAATTTACCGCATTTATCCTCAGCCGAGGATTCCCCACCACTGTGCTGGAAAAGGCCCATCGCAGTGTCAATCCAATTAGCTGCATTAATTTCATCGCCTCTGATCCTCCCTGCTAGAATCATGATAGGGTCCCCATGTCCTTACCTTGGACTCAACCAACCTCCACATTCAAAGGTTCATCCTCCACCATTTCTGGCCCTTCCTTCTTATTCCCTCCAACAAACACATCCCCTTTCAACATTCCCAATGGATCGTTCCCTCCATGACAACCTGGACCACACCTGAATCGCCCCCAACAGTTGTCCCCTTCCATCGGACCATCCTATGCAAAACCGAGGAGAAAGAAGACCTGCCCTTTCACCTCCATTCGTTCCATCGCCCAGGGCCTTCAATGTGTAAGATTGATTGACTTGTATTTCTTGCAATTTAGTATACTGTATTCGCTGTTCACGATGCACTCTCCTGTAGATTGGGGAGGATTAAACAGAGATTGTGTGATTACATTCCTGAACTTCTCCGTTCTGTCCGCAAATGTGTGTCTCTCTCTCCCTCCCTGTGTCGAACATTCCCCGGTTACTTTCCCCTTCAATTCTACATCCCACTGCCAGTCTGACATCTCTAACGTCAACATTCTAAAATGTTCCCCTTTGCAACTTAATGGGGAACAGCACCACATGTTTCGATTATCCATTTATTAAAAGCCGAACATAAAACTAAGTTTAAACTTTTCAGACCAATACTACCGCTCCCGTTTCCTCAGACAGCATGTGCTGGTAATGAAGGATGTCTTCAGTAGAGCCATTGGGAGTGGAGGATGTGTGTACAGGTGCTTGGGACCACCTCTCGGTGTACGGCAGGCGGGCTGGTCCGCACCCCTTGGATCTACTGACCTTTTTCTACAACATTCCTGGGCCATGGGAGCCTTCTGATCTTTGCCAGATTTACCTTGCTCCCCACCGTCCCACCGCCCCACTCTGTAATCCTGCTCTATCCACTTACGTCTCCTCTGGACTCATTTCCTGTTCCTTTAGTTGTCCCATTTGTGTTACACTATCAGCCCTTTTGTCGTTGAATCAATCCTGCACACCGTCCCATCAAAGACATTCAACTTTGTTCTTTCCTCCTCCTACCACAACTTTATTTGCCTCTAAAATTGCCTTAAAACTGTTCATCTCTCGCGGATTCCAGTATTGAAGAAAGGTTATCACCTGAAACGTTTACTCTGTTTCTCTCTCCACAAATGCTGCATGACATACTGAGTGTTTTTAGCTTACTCTGTAATTTATCAGATTTACAACCGTCTGTATGGGGGTAGTCTAAGCAGAAGGAGAGAAAGGGAGAGCGTGTGGGGCCTTGGAAAGCGCACCTGGATCTCCTGGCCCACAACCAAGGCCGTGAAGGCACTTCCATTGTCCCCGAAGCTGTCCTCCGCTCACTTTAAATGCCCTGTATCCCGAGGCCTGGGAAACACAGCCAACCAGTTAAATCGTAAAATAAGTTAAACCCGTAAAATAGTTTAAACCAGAGGCTGCTATCCCCATTAATACATTTAAATGCCCACCCGCCTGCTGGGATGGCTCGGTTTCCCTCCCACTGCCCCGTCTCTGCTAAACGTGGAAGCAGCGGGTTGGAGGTAGGTTCGGTTGGGATGATATACTTTACATGTGAACCCCTGACCCGACGTCAAGCCGGCCGTTTTTGAGCTAAATCACAGGCCTTACTGTCTGGGCTCAGTCACCGACAATGTGTGACCAATAATTGACCGTCTCTTCTCCCTTCTGTTTATTACAGTGAATTTAGTGGCGATTGTGATCCTGTCCCGGGGTAAGTGCGGGCTCTCCAACTGCACCACTCGCTACCTGGTGGCCATGGCAGCAGCGGATCTACTGGTGGTCATCACTGGGGTAATACTGTGGCGCATCAATTGGTATTATTTCCCGGGATCTTTCCTGGAGATCACCCCTGTGTGTTGTGTTACATATCTCCTGTCCCGTGTAGCCACAGACTGCTCTGTCTGCTTCACCGTCACTTTCACCTTTGATCGATTTGTGGCTATTTGTTGCCAGAAGCTGAAAAACAAATATTGCACCGGGAGAACTGCGGCTGTGGTTCTGGCAACAAGCTGCATTCTGCTCTGTTCAAAAAACGTTCCTTACTACTTTACACTTGGACCTGGGGAGATAATCGAGAATGTTCCGTGGGACTGTATCCCAATACCAGCCTATTATACTGCGCCCGGATGGCTGGGTTTTGACGTGGTTGGTATGGTTTTATCCCACTACTTCCATTCGCTGTAATTTTGTTGCTCAATGCTCTGACAGTCAGGCACATTTTAGTGACCAGTCGAGTCCGGAAGGGACTGAGGAGTGAGAGAAAGGGGGAGAATGGCAGTGACCCAGAGATGGAGAGCAGGAGGAAGTCTGTAATTTTACTCTGCACCATATCCGGCAGCTTCATACTGCTGTGGCTGGTGTATGTTATAGGTTTCTTATATTATAGCATTACAGGAAAAAAACCCGGTGATTACAATGTAGCTTTATACACCTTTCAACAAGTCGGATATATACTGCAGAATTTAAGTTGCTGTACAAACACATTTATTTACGGGGTGACCCAGTCCAAGTTCAGAGAGCAGTTGAAGAGCGCGATGAAATATCCGGTTACCTCAATTATACAATTAATTAATGGTCAGAACAACTGAGCAAAGCCCAGAGGCGGCTCGCAGTGTTTCCAGTACAGGAATATAATATTTAGCCCCAGATTTCCATCCACTGAATTACACCAGGAATGACTGGTGATCTGATAATACACCCAGCGACGGGGCAAGCACGGTGTTTCGGACACAGCACCATTCCTGATTGATATTTCCCACATGGTCTTTTGGGACAGCACCACCAGATTGTTGCATTCAGTTTGAGCTCTTCTGTAAAGGGTAAGTACAGCTATTTAGTGCGGCTATACATTGCATCTTCCTGAGTGAGAGGTTTGATAATAGGTCGGCAGGCAGGGCTAGGCTCCAGTTCAGAGGATTATATGATATAGAACATAGAGCAGAGAATCAGGCTATTGGGCCCAACTCATCTTTGTTGGTGTGTGTGCTCAGCACTCGACTAGAAAGTAAGAAACTGAATGAGGCAGAAGAGCAATGTAGGACGTGCCAGACTGAGGCGGTTCAGACCATACACACCCCGCACTTACATGGAAAAGAGATCGTACCTCGACTTACCAAGCACCTACCTTCTGAAACTGCGCTTCCACAAGTTGGTTATTACTGAAATATGCCATATCATCAGGGCAGAAATGCAGCCTGCCAGCAAATTCATCACATCATTGCCCGTCGAGGTCAAGGTCACCACAGCACTGTCATTCTAGATGTCCGGTGCCTTTCATGCATCCACGGGAGACATTTTCCCTCTGTCTCAACATGCCACATATTGCTGCGTTAGAACGGTCACAGAAGCCCTGTTTGTGCGGAGGATGGAATTGATCAGCTTCACTATAAAAAAAGGAGGCTCAGATTGACAGGGCTGGAGCATGCTGCAGCATTGCTAAGTTCCCCAACGTTCAGGGAACAATACAAGGTACGCACATAACCATGCGAACACCTTCTCACGGCCCAGAGGTTTTTCGCAGCAGAAAAAAAATTCACTCCCTGAAGGTGCAACTAGTTGTGGACCACAATCCGATAATTATGGCAGTGAATGCCAAATATCCGTGCAGCTTCATTGACGCTCATATCCCTCCGTGGGACTGCTGTCTCTGGCATATTTACCAGGCAGCCACAATGACAATGCTAAATGCTTGGTACAATCGATATGGCCTAGCCACCTGCCTGATGACTCAGCTTCGTGACACCCAAACCAAGGTCGAGAATAGATGCAGCCGGAGCCACAGAGCCACACGCAATGTTTTCCAGAAAATCATTAGTGTGCGTCAGCAGCTCAGGTGGGGAGCTACAATACAACCCCTAATCATATAGCTCAATTCCTGGTCGTGTGCTCCAATGTGCAAAACCTGACTATCAGGAGCAAGCAAGAGTTGCTGCAACGGACCGATGGTCCACTTCAGGAAAGTGAGGAAAAGGAGGACGAGGAAGAGGATGGTGACTTCCGACCAGACAATCAGGTTGACTATGCAACCATTCCCATGCCCCCCTCCAGACGGCAGGTGGCTGCACAGCTGCATGATTCTTACGTCAGCAGCTCATAGATGAGGGATTTCCCTGAAAGAACCATGCTCTTATTGACAAAGCTGACACACTGCTGTGTGTGCAGCTCACGCATTAATGGTGGGCATCACATTTGTACCAGTTAATGTTTATGTTGATTCAAGTTTAGTATAATTATAACCTTTTAGGTTAAGGAATCACTAGAGCGTAATTGTCCAGCTACCTGAGACAATGCTCAACAAGGTTTGGTAAATAAAAAAAGATTTAACACGACCATTAGTCTGAAATCATAAGTGTCACTGGCAAAAATACCTCACCCCACCACACCGCCATTTTTCGAACACTGACATCAATCAAATAGTCAACATTTCCAGCAAAACAGAACACAAATGCAAACCAGCAGGTGGGATCCCTCCCCGCATACATTACAACGAATTGCATACACCGAGATGGAGATATAACAAAGCCATTACCTGCGGGCCTGCACTACACTTTCCTTCCCCTTCCAACTCTTCTCCCCACCTCTACCCCTGCCCCTCCATAATCCACGCCGCCTGGCCGAGGCGCTCCTCAGACGGTGCCTCACTTGAGGGGATGAAGGCAGAGCTGATGGTCGCATGGATCCCGGAGTGCGGGGTACAGAGATGGCAACATTCTCGGATCCAGAAGCAGGATCTTGCTCCAGCATCTCATGTGTCATTGGCACTGGGGGTACCGAGGCTTGGGATGGAGTGCCATGCTCTGGCACCACTGGGAGGCCTGTGCCAAGAGTGTTCCTGGCTACCACTTCTAGTGTCTACACCATCCATGGAACGTACACCATCAATGTGCTGTAGATGCTGGCCAGCTGTCGGTATATGCCCCCCAATGCCTGTAGGATCTGTTCACCTACGTCCACAATCTTCCTGAACAAGTTTACCATCTCTCCGCTCCAATCTGGCGATTGTGGAGCAGACCTGCCGTGTCCAAATAAAGTCCGCGGTGTCGGCGCTGTTCTGGGGACACCCGGGGTGGTCTGAGGTAAGATGCCTGGGCACAGAACCTCCATAGTGAAGGTGGGAAATGCCGGAGGAGCACAAGATGGCCTTGGGGTGGAATATCTTCTGGAGCGTGGCGATGCAGACTCCACAAACTCGGCACTCTAATCCATGGAGGATAGTCCCAGCTGATTGACCGGCGAGAATCAGTGCTCCTCAGCATCCGATGTCGGATCGTCCGGCTATTCCGGCCCCGCACCCACAACCTCTGGCCTCTGTGGTCTTGCCCTGGGACATGCTGCTGGCTGAGCTGCAAAATACAAACGCGGTTATTAGAGGAGAAGAAGGTGCTAGGGTCACAAGTTCATTCCAGCCATACACACTGCATGTGCACGACAAAACCACCAATAATATCAACTTCATCACAGACATCACATTCCAGGCCCATCAACACATTCAGCATTGTAATGATTCTCACGAGGCCTGCATTATTTATAGGACAATTTTAGATACCAGCTATCATATATTATTGTTCAGATATGATTGGGTGTGGCATAAATTGATCTTCCATCAGCCAATGGTGTATATTTTACTCATATGGCATCACTTCATAGTCTACAGCTGCTTCCATCGCCGTCCGGGGAAGCCTTGCCACGAGTTTCAGCATCCGCTCCTCTATCTTCGTGATGTCGCTGGTGACTGGTGGCCCCCACCCATTTGCTTCTGCTCAGATCTAACCGTCGTTAGCATCTTCTGTAAAACGACATGGCATAAAATCATTGCATGATATCATTGCTAGGTAATATCACAGAGACTGATACAACACATAACCGACAGATGTAATCACGATTATTATGATAATTATTATTCTTGACCTAAAGACATGCACCATGACCGTAGCTTTGAATATAACATTCCCAGTAAAACTGAAAGACCCCACACCTGATGATAGTCACTCATGACACTTATAAATCAAATTATACAAACACATATGTACATGTAAAAAAAAGTCATATTTACTCTTGCTGATCCTACAAGGTCATTCCATTGCTTGCAGCATTGATGGCACTCACGCACCTCGTTGATCACCGACGAGACCACCTCTGCTATCTCGGTGCATCTATTCTGGTCGTTGTTTGGGGTGGCTTCCCGCGCCCTCGACCACCTGCATGAGGGAGGGTTTTCCCACATCTGCGAACCTCCTCGCTCTTTTACATCCTTCAATGTGCTCCTTTCCCAGCTCACTACTCTCACGAGTGTCAGTTTCCACAGCGTGATGGCTTCCCTCCTCCTCTCGCTTCATTATAGTCACGATATTCTTGCAAATATCTGGCTGGTAACAGCTAATTCTTTTTCGCAATTTGTTGTAAAGCTCGAAACATTCCCTCCTTCCTCCAAAAGCAGCCACACCACACCCACACACACCTTCGCTCGCTCTCAGCTCCCTGTCTCTCTGTCTCCTCTGATGCGCATGTAATGATGACCTCTGACTCCCTGAATCGCGGGAATCGAGCATTGCCATGCTGTTGCTAAGGACGGCTACACGTAATGGCAGAATTCAGAGAGATTTAATTCTGAGAGAGCTAAGGCCCATTTCATATCGCTCGCAGTAACCCCCAATTTTTAAAATGTAGACTACGGCTTTGAAAATGGGCGACAAGCCAGCGATCTGAAAACACATTTTTACCACCCACGTCGGAAATAACGCCAATTATTGGGTGATCTGCATACAAGCAGAAAATCTAGCCCAGAGTCTCAGAAAAATGGGTCACACATTTAAAACTGAGATGATGAGAAAGTTCTTCTCTCTGTGGGTTTTAAATCTGTGGAATTCTCTGGCCCAGAGAACTCTGGAGGTTGGGTCATTGAATTTATTTAAGGCGGAGATTTACAGATTTTTTAGTCATAAGGCAATAACAGGTTACGGAGAGCGGGCAGGAAAGTGGAGCTGAGTCGATGACCAGATCAGACATGCTCTTATCGAATGCTTGAGCAGGCTCGAGTGGCAAGGTGGCGTACTCCTGCTCCTATTTCTTATGTTCTGATGTTCCTGCCAACGACCACACTTCACAATTTTATGTGTGAAATTTAACCTGCTATCTCTCTGCTCTTTTCAATCAGGATTAGAGTAGTGCTGTAAGCGAAGGGATTGAATTTGGACTGAAACTCCATCCGGGAATTGTAGGATCAGGTCAGATGCTTCTCTGAATTTCTCTGCCTCTCCAGCCTGAATATATTTCATGAGATTCAAGACCCAGTCAAATCTGCTGGTGAGTTAGGTCCTGTTTTAGGCGACACTGATATTGTTTTCTTTTAATGCAAAATATATATCAGTTAACAGAGGTAGGACTTAACTTTATGTGCAGGAATGAGTATCAGTTCGAAGTTGATAATTTGATTGTCCATTTTTACCGATGATGAGCCACGATCTTAGTGAATAGCAGAGCAGGCTCGAAGGGCCGGACGGCCTACTCCTGCTCCAATTTTATAATTTCTAATGCTCACCGGTCAGTCTGTTCCTCCTGAAGTCTAGTACTATCGTCCTCATTGTGTATTGCATTTCCAAGTCTCGTATCATCTACAAAGGTCAACATGATGCAGTTTATACCCAATTCTCGGTCATGAATATATATCAAACAGACCAGTACTCCTAATCCCGACCGCTGGCGGAGGCAACAGTATAGCTCACTCCACTCTGAACAACAACCAGTACCCAATGTTCTCTGTTATCTGTCACTCAGCCAAAGACATGTCCATACTGCCCTATCCCTTTAATCCCATGCGTTAGAATTTTTGCAACACGTCTATTTAGTGCCAATTTATCCAGATTCCTACCAAATTGTCTCATCTCGAATTCTTCTTTAAATTCAATTCCAATTTAACTGCACAGCCTACATGTTTCCTAACGTGTATTGTGAACGGATCTTTAGAGAATTGCCTCTTTAAGATTTGAAGCAAAGCATCAGGTTACTGAATAAAAACATTGATAATGCAATAAAGCAACCATTTACAACTGTGTGAGATTTTAAAATTGATAAGGAATCCATAAGGTTTATTGTTATTCGATGACGATGTTCCTTATTTCATCAAACAGAGCCACTGCCGTGATTACATAAACCTCATGTTTTGTCTTTACATAGCTAATTATGCACCCAATGTCCTCCGCTCTCCCCAAACCACCCAATATCCTCAGCTGCTCCCCATCCCAGCAATATCCTCAGCTCCTCCCTAACCCACCCAATATCGTCAGCTCCTCTCCACGCCACCCAATATCCTCAGACCCTCCCCACTACACCTAATGTTCTCAGACCCTCCCCACCCAACCCAATATCCTCAGCTCATCCACACCCCATCCAATATCTTCACATTCAGCACAACACACCCAATATCGTCAGACCCTCCACATCCTACCCAATATTCTCAGCTCTTCGCCACCCCACCCGATATCGTCAGCTCCTCCTCACTCCACCAAATATCCTCAGACCCTCCCCACACCACCCAAGAACCTCAGACCCTCCCCACCCCATCCGATATCCTGAGCTCCTCCCCACCCCACGATTATCCTCACCAACCCCACACACCCCCCAATATCCTCCGCGCCTCCCTCCCAAACCCAATATCATCCTCTCCTCCCCACCAATGTTGCCTCTAATTGTTTGTACTGAGTTGGCCAGAAATTCCTTTTAGCGCGACCTTTTCACCTCTGGGCAACATTTACAACAATATTATTTGCAACAACTTTTCCAACAACGACAGCAGCAGCAATCCCTTGAAATCATATATAGAATTATGCCATATTGGCAGCCCACCGTTTCAGATCATGACACAATCAGACACGCTTCGATACAGGGTTTACACAACTTATCTGCTGTTTAATTATAATCCTCTATAAATGATCTCCAGTGATTCATTTGCACTTGTGAGGCCTTATTACCCTCTAGTGCTACATTTAGTGACTTGTGTATCTGTTCCCAGAGTTCCCTTTGCACTTCTACCCCATTTGTTTTCTCTGTTTCCGGGTAGGTTCGGTCCGTATCTCTCCGACCAAAATGTTCCAACTCACACTTACCTTTATTGAAAATCGTTTGATACTTACATCATCATTATGCGCGTTTGTTTACGATAGAATTAATTAATAGTTTTTAGTTCGTCATGTAAAAAATATATTAAAAAAGATAACTGATCACAAATTAGAGGGATATAAATGAACTGCATCATAATGCATTAACACTACATAACCATCACTCAGTTACACAGTTATCCATCGACAAACAATCCAAAAACCCAAGGTGAGCTGAAAGAGCCATATATATTCGTACAATTTATATTAATTTTAAATTTGTCAACCTTTTAGCTGCATCTCTCATCTGACCATAGTAATAGCGGCAAAAGCACCAGGAATAGTGACTTTCCTAGGATGCTGATATCCTGCACGTCCATATAAGTAATTAGAATATTAATCGTAATACAAACAAACAACCAGTACATAAAATTACTGTAATTCTTTAGTTCAAGGCATAAAAAAGAATTGAACAAAATGGCCGTAATTTCCAACTGCAATCACATCCATTAATAAAGGTGTCTTTCTTGAACCAGCACCACGTCATGTAACATGTCAGAAATGAGGCACCTAATCACAATACACATACACACTGTGCGTCACTGAATTAAAAACCAAATGCAGAAAGAGCTATGATTTAAATAAATAAACATTCATCTTTCTTCCTGGACAGGAGAACCAATCAGCCTGACTTGGAAATGCTTACTAATATGGTGAATTAACGATATTAAAATACAAATGTTGCTTCTAATGTTTATCTCCCAAACATTTGGCACTATATTAATCCCTGCTCTTATTTCCAAAAGTCTTGAATTAGTTTAGGTATTTCACAATTAAATAGTGGGAAACGAACTTCATTGTATTCTCAATTTTATTCCCCTATTTCAAACATATATACCAAATGGACATTGTACATTGTCACTTTAATAAAAGTATGTTCTTTGTCGTTCTCAAAAAAGAAATAGTGGTTTCTTCTAATGTCGATTCTTTGCTATTTTATACACCATTACATAACTCTTGTTCTATTGACATTCCATAAAACCTTTCGGAGGAAATCTATATTTACTTTTTTCCTGAGACTGCAGAACGACAGTCAAAATAAAATAGTTCACAACAGCAAGAAACAGCGGCTGCTGGAATCTGAAACAAAAACAGAATATGCTGGAACGACTCAGCAGATCAAGCAGCTTCTCTGGAGAGAGAACCTAAGGTACCCATTTAGGTCTGTCAACTTTCGGTCAGAACTGGAAGAAGTTAGAGATGTAACATAATTTAACCAGGTGCAGAGGCAGGATTTAACTTCTCCTGTCTTCCACCATGACACAGACCTTTCCTTTTATTCATTCCTCCCCTCCCAACTTTCTCTGCCTCTACACCTGGTTTAAATCTGTTACTTCTTTATAATTTTCCAGTTGTGATGAAAGTTGACAGATCTGAAACATTAACTCCTTTTCTCTCTCCACAGTTGCTGCCTGACCTGCTGAGTATTTCCTGCAATTTCTGTTTTTATGTTATTTAAAATAAAATGGTTTGTGTTTTTACCTCTTTTGATTTTCTTCCTAAACGGCTTAATTATATTTTTTTATGTCAATAAATAGTATTGTGTAACTCCTACACATCCTCCCCTGCCCTCCCCTCCTCAACAGAATGGGGTGCGTGTTTGTATCACTTTCGTCAATCGCTCAACATCAAATATTGAACACCTTCAATTTTAAATGTGTTAAGCAATTCGGAGACTCCTTAAAAGCATTTGGATTTGAAGACCCGGTTGGGACTTTTTTAGAGGAGGCGAAAACTGATGTGTGCCTATTTCTTCCGAAATCATCGTCGAAACTGAGGGGGAAACGTGCTTTCAACGCACGTTTTTTGTGAAAGGTTCAAAAAAGTTATTTATCTTTTTCTCGTCTCGTTGTAGCACTGTGAGAATAATTTGCTCCAAGTTTCTCTGACCCGCTTCAATCCTGTCGTTAAACATTCAACAAGAATAATACAATAAATGGATTCCAAACGGAGCTCAAATAAAAAGGTGAATAATGTGGTGAACTTCCGAAGAAAGCAGTGAGCTTATCTACCCTCAAAATTGACGAGGATTTGGGATCAGTTTTGGAGAAGTTGTTTTCTCTTTGTCTGCTGCCGTTCCCTCCGTCTCTCACAGACTCTGAGGTACAAACGTGTCCACAAATCTTATCCTGTCTCTCATTACATGATTTGAATAACCCGGAGAAACACTTTCAAAAAGAGAACAAAACCTCACAAAATGTAACCGAAACTGAGCTGGGGACTCAGGATCGTTGTCTTTAGCCTCCTCCCAGCAGCCACAGAGCATGTGCTGCACCTCCACCTGTGTTCCGGATGAGCAGCAATGTCCTCCAATTGAATATTGGAAAGACCAAAGCCATTGTTTTCGATCCCCGCCACAAACTCCGTTCCCTGGCTACTTACTCCATCCCTTTCCCCATCTATTGTCTGAGACTGAACCAGGCTGTTCGCAACCTTCCTGTTACATGTGACCCTGAAATTATCTTTCCACCTCATATCCGCAGCATAACTAAGACCACCTATTTCGATCTCCATAACATCGCCTGTCTCCGCCCATTGCCTCAGCTCGTCCGCTGCTGAAACCCACGTCCATTCCTCCATTACTTCGAGACATGACTATTCCAACACACTCCTGGTTGGCCTCCCACATTCTGACCAACGTGCACTAGAGGTGATCCGAAACTCTGCTGCCCATGACCTAACTCGCAACAAATTCCAGTCACCCATCTCCCCTGTGCTCGTTCAACTCCATTGCCTCCCGGTTAAACAACGCCTCGATTTCAAAACCCTCATCCTTGTTTTAAAATCCCTCCATTGCCCTTAACCCCTCGCTATCTATGTAGCCTCCTCCGGCACACAACCCTGGAGATGTCTGCAATCAGCTAATTCTGCCCATTGAGCATCCCTGATTATAATCGCTCCACCATTGGTGGCCATGCCTTCTGTTGCCTAGACCCCAAGCTAAGAAATTTGTCCCTAATCCCCTCCATCTCCCTACCTCTTTTTCCCCTGAAAGGTGTTCCTTATAACCTTCCTCTTGCATCAACTTTTTGATCACATGCACTAATTTCTACTTGTGCAGTGCAGTGTCAAGTTTGTTTTATCTCATAATACACCTATGGATCACCTTGGGATGTTTCGCCGCATTAAAGGCGCTATATAAATATAAAGTCTTGTTGTAGGATCAAAATGCGACCGCTGCGCAGTCCCTGGGAATTGACGAGATAAACCTCAGTCTCAACACTCTCTCTCTCTCTCTCTTTCCCCCTCTTTTGATATCTATCTTTCGCTCTCCAATTCCGTATGACACTGTCTCGCAGTCTCCCGCGCTCTGTCTGTACATCTCCCTCTCTCTCTCTGTCACTGTATGTGTGTCTGTGTCTCTGTCACTGTTTCTCTCTGTCTCTCTCTCACTCACACCACTATCTCTCTGTACCCCGCTCTCTCTGTCTCCCCTCTTTCCCCCACTCTCTCTAGCCCCTCTCTCGATTTCCCTCAGCCATGCTCACTCCAGTATCTCTCTTTCCCCAGTCTTTTTCTCTCAATCTCTCCCACTTTCTCTCCTCAATATTATTCTCTCCACTCTATCTCTCTCCCCTGTCTCGAATTGCCCCAGCCTCACTATCCAACATTTTCTCTCTCCCACTCCCTCTCTCCACCTCTGGACCTGATGTTCTTAGAACTAAAACATTCAGTGTACCAACGCACTTTACAAGAGCAAGAAGGTCCTAGCATAACCTGCAGAGTCTGGAACTTACTGCCTGAAAGAATAGTCGAGGCAGAAACCATCATCGCATTTGCCAAAGTACTTGGATATGCACTACAAGTGCCATAACCTACAGGGCTATGAACCAAGAGCTGGAAAGTGGGATTAGGCTGGATAGCTGCTTTTCAGCCACACAGATGGCTTCCTTCTGTGTTGTAAACTGCTATGATTCAATGTCACCAATCCCCTCCTGTCTGATATAAACACACTCCACAGTCACTGACACCAATCTCCTCCTATTGGATATAAAGCCACGCCACAGTCACTGAAACCAATCCCCTCCTGTCTGATATAAACCCGCCCCACAGTCACTGACACCAATCCCGTCCTGTCTGATATAAACCCACCCACAGTCAATGACACCAATCCCCTCCTGTCTGATATAAACCCTCCCCACAGTCACTGATATCAATCTCCTCCTGTCTGATATAAACCCACCACACAGTCACTGACACCAATCTTCTCCTGCCTGATATAAACCCACCCACAGACACTGACACCAATCCCCTTCTGTCTGATATAAAGCCACCCCACAGTCACTGACACCAATCTCCTCTTGTCTGATATAAACCCACCCCACAGTCAATGATACCAATCCCCTCCTGTCTGATATAAACCCACCCCACAGTCACTGACACCAATCCCATCCTGTCTGATATAAACTCACCCCAAGGTCACTGACACCAATCTCCTCCTGTCTGATATAAACTCACCCCACAGTCACTGACACCAATCTCCTCCTGTTTGATATAAACCCACCCCACAGTCACTGACTCCAATCCCCTCCTGTCTGATATAAACCCACCCCACAGTCACTGACACCAATCTCCTCCTGTCTGATATAAACCCACCACACAGTCAATGATACCAATCCCCTCCTGTCTGATATAAACCCACCCCACAGTCACTGACACCAATCCCATCCTGTCTGATATAAACCCACCCCACAGTCACCTGACACCAATCCCGTCCTGTCTGATATAAACCCACCCCACAGTCACTGACACCAATCTCCTCCTGTTTGATATAAACCCACCCCACAGCCACTGACACCAATCCCCTCCTGTCTGATATAAACCCGCCCCACAGTCACTGACACCAATCCCGTCCTGTCTGATATAATCCCACCCACAGTCACTGACATCAATCCCCTCCGGTCTGATATAAACTCACCCCACAATCACTGGCACCAATCCCCTCCAGTCTGATACAAACTCACCCACAGTCACTGACACCAATCTCCTCCTGTCTGATAATAAACCAAACATCACCATCATAGGCAGTCCCTTGGAGTCGAGAATGACTTGCTTCCACATTACAAATGAGGTCTCAGATGTCTGTTAAGTCCAATGCAGGAGCTACAGTCTCTGTCGCAGGTTGGACAGACGGTGGTTGAAAGTACGTTGGTTGAAGTGCCGGTTTGTTGAAGTGCTCCCGCAGTATGCGCTTGGTCTCCGCTTGCTCCAGGTGGATAAACTCAAAATGTTCGACGCCCTCACGGATTATTCTCTTCCACTTTGAACGATCTTGTGCCAGGGATTCCCAGGTGTCGGTGGGGATGTTGAAATTGAAGGAGGCCTTGAAGTTGTCTTTGAAGCGTTCCCTCTGCCCTCGGGGCTCGCTTGCCATGTTGAAGCTCCAAGTAGAGTGCTTGCTTTGGGAGTCTCGTATCGGGCATGTGGACGATTGTCCCATCCATCGTAGCTGATCGAGCGTGGTCAAAGCTTCAATGCTGAGGATGTTGGTCTGTGCGAAAACAGACGTTGGTGCGTTTATCGTGCCAATGGATTTGGAAGATCTTCTGGAGGCAGTGTTGATGTTATTTCTCCAGTGCTTTGATGTGCCTGCTGTACATAGTCCATGTCTGAGAAGCATGTCTGAGGGCAGATAGCACTACTGCTCGGTAGAACATGAGCATTGTGCTGGTTTTACGGTTCTGGTCTTCAAACACTCTCTGCCTTAGGCGACCAAAGGCTGCGCTGGCACACAGAAGTTGGTGTTGGACCTAGTCATTGATATGTGCACTTGTTGACAGGAGGCTCCCGAGTTATGAAAATTGGACCATTTTGCCAAAGGCCTCATCGTGGATTTTGATCATCTGGCGGGATTGTGGGGGTGAAGGGCAGTGCTGTATGGCGGGGATAGGTTAATAGAGCACTTTTCTTTTACGGAGATGTTTTGTGTAAGGCCTATGCTCTCTGATACTACGGTGAATGTGTTGACGATGGTTTAGAGCTCGGCCTCTGAGTGAGCACAGACACAAGCATCATCTGCATATTGTAATTCGATGACAGAGGATGGCACGACCTTGGATCTTGTCTGAAGGCGATGGAAGTTGAACAGTTTCCCATTTATTCTGTAGATTATCTCCACTCCAGCGGGACGTTTACTGACGGTGAGATGTAGCAATGCAGCAAGGAAGATGATGAAGAGTGTGGGTGCGGTGACAAAGCCTTGCTTAACCCCGGTCCGTACATGAATTGGGTCTGTTGTGGATCCATTGCTCAGGATCACAGCATGCATGTTATCACCAAGCAAGTGGAGGATGGTGACAAATTTTAGAGGACAGCCAAATTGAAAAGTACACCCCATAATTCCTCACGGTTGACAGTTTCAAAGGCCTTGGACAGGTCAAAGAAGGTTGACCCAACCCCACAGTCACTGACACCAAACTCCTCCCATGTGATATAAACAAACCCTGGTCACTAACACCAAGTGGACTGTGAAAATATGTTCAAGGGTAAGACTGTAGAAATGCAGTGGCACACATTTAAGGAGATATTTCTTAATCTCAGCAGAGAAATAAAGATGCTAAGAGAAGGATGAACCATCCCTGGCGAAGTAAGGAAGTAAAGGACGGTATCAAATTGAAAAAAAAAGCATACAATGTTTCAAAGGCCAGTGGAAGGCCAGAGAATTGAGAAATGTTTAGAAACCAGCTCAGGACAACTAATAATAATGATAAAGACAGAGATGATAGCATACGAGATCAAACTAGTAAGAAATATAAAAACAGACAGTAAGAGCTTCTACAGGTATGTAAAAAAGAAACGAGTAGCTAAAGTAAACGTTGGTCCCTTAGAAGATGAGACTCGAGAATTAATCATGGGAAACACGGAAATGGAAGAGACTTTGAACAGATATTTTCTATCGGTCTTCACGGTAGAGGACACTAAAACCATCCCAAGAGTTGATAAAGGAGTTATTGTGGGGGGTGGGAACCTTAAAAGAATCACTATCACTAGTGATAAAGTACTCAGCAAACTAATGGGATTAAAGGTGGACAAGTCCCCTGGACCTGATGGCATGAATCCTAGGGTCTTAAAAGAAGTGGCTGCAGAGATAGTGGATGCACTGGTTGCAATCTACCAACATTCCCTGAATTCTGGAGAGGTCCCAGTGGACTGGAAAATGCAAATGTAACACCCCTATTTCAGAAAGGAGGGAGACAGAAAGCAGGAAACTATAGACCACTTAGCCGACCATCTGTCAATGGGAAAATACTGAATTCCATCATTTAGGAAGTAGTAGCAGGACATTTAGAAAATCATATTGCAGTCAAGCAGAGTCAGCATGGTTTTATGAAAGGTAAATCATGTTTGACAAATTTGCTGGAGTTTTTTGAAAATGTAAGGAGCAGAGTGGATAAAGGACAATCAGTTGATGTTGTATATTTGGATTTCCAGAAAGTATTCGATAAGGTTACTGCACTGGCTAAGAGCTCACCGGGTTGTCGGTAATATATCACCATGGATCGAGGATTGGGTAACACACAAAACAGAGTCGGGATAAATGGGTCATTTTCAGGTTGGCAAACTGTTACGAGTGGGGTGCCGCAGGGATCAGTGCTGCGACATCAACTATTTATAATTGATATTAATGACTTGGATAAAGTGACCGAGTGTAACGCAACCAAATTTGCTGATGATACAAAGATAGGTGGGAAAGCAAGCTGTGAGGAGGGCGCAAAGAATCTACAAAGGGATATAGACAGGCTCAGTGAGTGGGCAAATATCTGGCAGATGGACGACAATGTGCTAAAATGTCAGGTTATCTCCTTTGGTAGGAAAAATAACAAAGCAAATCATTATTTCAATGGACGATTACAAACTACTGCTATACTGAGGGATCTGGGGTTTCTTGTATATGAAACTCAAAAAGTTAGTATGCAGGTGCAGCAAGTAATCAGGTAGGCAAATGGAATGTTGGCCGTTATTGCAAGGGGGACGGAGTATAAAAGTCGGGAAGTCCTGCTACAACTTTATAGGGTATTGGTAAGACCCAGCTGGAGTACTGCGCACAGTTTTTGTCTGGACTTGTCTCCATTCCCGTATCGAGGGGATTTCTACACCAGACAGGAGAGGAACCAGGGAGAGAACCTGAAGGTATCTTCTGTGGCTGGGTTCAGTTCTATACTCCATGCTTACCATCCCTCCCATCTCTCCCCTCCCCTTAACGTTCTGACTGTGGCAGGGTTCAGTTCTATGCTCACTCCTTCCCCGCCCTCCCATCTCTCTTCTCCCCTGAAGGACCTGACTGGCTGGGTTCAGTTCTACACTAATTGGTACGCCTCACACTCCTCCCCTGTAGGTGTAGACTCTGGCTGGGTTCAGTTGTGCATTCACTGGTTCCCCTCCCCTGAAGGTGCTGACTCTGGCTGGGTTCAGTTCTACACTTACTATTTCCCTTCCCTTGAAGATGCTGACTCTGGCTGGATTCAGTTCGACAATCTGCTTCCCCTCCCCTGAAGGTACTGACTCTGGCTGGGTCCAGTTCTACACTCACTGGTTCCCTCCCCGGAAGATGCTGACTGGCTGGGTTCAGATCTACAATCACTGGTTACCCTACCCTGAAGGTACTGACTCTGGCTGGGTTCAGTTCTACACTCACTGGTTCCTTCTACGGAAGGTGCTGACTCTGGCTGGGTTCAGGTCTACACTTACTGGTTCCCGTCCCGGAAGATGCTGACTGGCTGGATTCAGTTCTACACTCACTGGTTCCCATCCCCTGAAGTTACTGACTCTGGCTGGGTTCAGTTCTACACTCACTGGTTCCCTTCCCGGAAGGTGCTGACTCTGGCTGGGTTTAGCTCTACACTTACTGGTTAACCTAACCTGAAAATGATCACTCTGCCTGGGTTCAGCTCTACACTCACTGGTTCCCTTCGCATTTCTCCTCTGAATGTGCTGCCTCCGGCTGGGTTCAGTTCGACACTCACTGGTTCCCCTAACTTGAAAAAGATCACTCTGTCTGGGTTCAGCTCTACACTCGTTGGTTCCCATCGCATTCAAACTCTGAATGTGCTGACTCTGGTTGGGTTCAGTTCTACACTCACTGGTGCCCTCCCCAGAAGATGCTGACTGGCTGGGTTCAGTTCGACACTCACTGGTTCCCCTCCCCTGAAGGTGCTGACTCTGGCTGGGTTCAGTTCTACACTCACTGGTTTATTTCCCCTGAAGGGACTGACTCTGGCTGGGTTCAGTTCTACACTCACTGGTTCCCCTCCCCTGAAGAAGCTGACTCTGGCTGGGTTCAGTTCGACAATCTGGTTCCCCTCCCTCTCCTCCCCTAAAGGTACTGACTCCGGCTTGGTTCAATTCTAGACTTACTGGGTCCCCTCCCCTGAAGTTACTGACTCTGGCTGGGTTGAGTTCCAGACATTGACATCATTTACTTTGTTCCTACACCAAGATGGCCACACATGCGCTCTGCTACTCATTGAATCAAAATAGCGGAGCGCTGAAGCTGCCTTCCTGCATGAAGATGGCCACCGTTAGCCTGGGCCTGTGAACGGGATAAACCCTCGAAGCTGCAACCGCCGATATTCCGGTTATTATTCCAGGCTTGCAGCAGGCGCCGGTTGTTTATGAAGCCTCACCGGCTGCCCACTGGTCCATTTCTCCACTCTATCCCGCTGAAAAGGACACCTCCAAGGAGCCTATACAAAACGTGTTGCCGCCACCATTACACGCACCGCGCATGCTCCAAACACAGCCAGGGCCCGCGCCTGCGCACTGAGCTGCTGTAGTCTGGGTGCGGCACATTCTCCACCGCGGGGCATGCTGGGTACACAAGACCATGAGAAATCGGAGCAGGAGGGGGCCACCCGGACCCCCGAGCATGCTCCCCATTCAATAAGGTAATTGCTGGTATGATCATAGACTCAGCTCCATTCCGTGCCCGCTCCCCAGAAACCTTCACTCCGTTACCACACCTGGAGTACTGTGCACTGTTTTGGTCTCCTTCTCTGAGGAAGGATATCCTTGCCTTAATTAGATACAGAGTAAAGCTTCCTCAACACTATCCCACTAGACATTCCAAGGTGAGATATGGAGTATATCTCCCTCAACCTGTCCCATGCATTCCAGAGTGGATATGTTAGTACGGATTCGTTTTCCCTCAATCTGTTTCAGCGAATACACTGACGCGAACACCTTCTTGCCTTTTCGTAAAATAGCTTTATTGAAGATTCTCCGGCCGGGGCTTGTCAAGACAAAGGGACATTTCAATCAGAGTCTATTTACCTTCCCCTGGATAAGCCCCTTTTCAGCGCGACACAACACATTTATACATTTTTAAAACAGGACACATATGATTAGCACTTGATCTATCCAATCCCTTTCTGCCTCCCCCCCCCCTCCCCGAGTACGTCCAATGGCAGGCAAGAAAGTCTCCCAATTAGGGCTGGTGTAAGGGTCAGGTTAATTATAGCTTTTCCCTTATCAGTAAAGAACCCAATTAGTTTCCCTTCCTCCTTATCAGTAAAAGCTATTACTTTTCCCCTCCTATCTAGGATTGTTTTCTTTCTTTGTGCCGCCTTGCATCTTTCTCATGACCTGTGTTGATCCTCAACCTCAACACTTGGTAACCCCTTTTTTACTGTCCATTCTGCAGTTGTCTGCATCTTGACATTTCTTTAGCTATTGTCCCATGATTCCCTATCTCCATCCTTTTGCCACATTCTCTATCCATCTACCACATTCGCAACCCTTCTTTACACATTCTCAGATACGGCATTGGTTAGATAATGAATAAAGCTCACTCTACATTATCCTATCAAACATTCCCAGGATAGGTACAGCACGAATTAAATATACAGTAAATCTGTGTCAAAGAAACTGTACCCCAGTGAGAGTCAGTGCCAGAGGAAACTACAGCATGGGATGGATGCAGAATAAATCTCCCTCTACACTGTTCTGAACAATCCCAGGGCAGGTAAAGCTCGGTTTTGATGATCATAGCCGGTCCCTCGAACGAGGATGATTTGCTTCCACATGAGATCACATATGTTTCAATGAAGGACCCAATATTCAAGTCCTGACCTCCAATTGAGGAGGTGGAAGATGCCTATCGGTGGATTGTTTTTAACGTGTGGTGACCGTTGCACACCAGCCACGACACGGGCATGACAAAGCTAGGATTGGTCCAGTGTCAAGGTAAATCAGGATTACTGGAGACCTGTTTTGCTGTACGGAGCTAGTGTGCACAAATATAACAGTGTTGGCTGGTCCGTGCTGCCCCTGGGCTCTTGCCTCTTTTGCACCTGGTATCCTCATTCGCCGTACCTCCGCCACGACCTCTCGCCACTCCTCCACCACAAACATTCGCTGCACCTCCACCACGATCCCTCTCTGCTCCTCCTCCAAGAAAACACAGACCGCACCTCCGCCACAATCTCCTGCCCCATCTCTGCACCAAACATTCGCTGGACCTCCATCACGATCACCCACCAAATCTGAGTCATGCTCCTTCATCACTCCTCTGTCCCGATCACTCGACGCAAGTCCAGCACAACCTTCCATGTTCCTCTGCTGTACCAGGGCCCTGCCGATGCTCCTGCCCATGCTCCAAATGACAATCTGGGCCCTGATGATGTCACCCAGTCGTCTACCTCGAAGCCGTCACACATTTGTTTCAGCTCACACTGAAGCTGCAGTGGCTCGCTCCTGCTCTTTTTATAGCCCCGAGCTGTGGAGATGTTCTCTCGCAGGTCGGGGTGGCTCATGATGTCCCGGAGCCCAGTGCTCCAGCTCTTTTTACAGCCCCAACCTGTGGAGATGTTCTCTTGCAGGTTGGGGTGGCCCATGATGTGATACATGGTTGAGATACAGTGTAGAGCTCCCTCCATTCTACTCTGCCACATTAATACTCTCAGGTGAAGTACAGCACGGTTGAAACAGAGAGTAAATCTCTCTCTACACGGTCCCATTAAACAATCCCAGGGCAGGTACAGCATGGGTTATATCCAGAATAAAGCTCCCTCAACATTCTCGCAACAAACAGACGACTGTAGTAATTTCTCCCTCTGCACTGTTTCAATAAAAAAATCCCAGGGCAGGTATAGCACAACTATTTTGTTGTTGATCTGTAAATCAAGTGTCCCCTGATTAAAGCTGGGGTGGGGGGAGGGTGGCACTAGAACCAACAAAATAAACCAATTAAACTTTGGACAGTAAACTTAAATCAAATTAAAATTTGGTTGCTGGGGGTGATGATGCACTCCATGCACTCCGGCTGAGGAGCTACGCCCGGAGTCACAGTGCGCATTTCGTCCTTCTAGGGGTATAACGGATATGAGTAGGTACACAGTAAGGATCCCAATACACTGTCCCATCAAACTCTCCCAGGGCACGTACAACATGGCTTAAATACAGACCAAAGCTTCCGCTATACAGTTCCCAGGGCAAGTACAGTACCGGTTAGAAACATAGTACATCTCCCTCTAATGCCCCAGGCATTCCAGGGCAGATGTAGCATTTATTCGATTTTGAGGAGATCTCCCTCTATAATGTTCAACCAGACATTCCCAGGGCAGGTACAACACGGGTTAGATACAGAGGAAAGTTCCCTCTACACTGATCTATCAAACACTCCCATCACAGGTAATACACGGGTTAGATACAGAGTAAAACTCCCTCTACACTGTCCATTAAACACTTCTGGGGCACGCACAGCACTGGGTACAAATAGAGTAATGTTCCCTCTAAACTGTCCCAGCAAACATTCCCAGGGCAAGTACACAAATGATAGATACAGAGTAATTCCCTCTACACTGTCCTATCAGCCACTCCACAGCAGGTACAGACAGGGTTATAATGCAGAGTAAATATCCTTCTACATTGTCCCATTAACCATTCCCATGGTAGGTAAAGCAAGGGTTAGAAAAAGAATAAATCTCCCTCTACACTTTCCCATCAAACACACCCAGGGCAGGAACAACAAGGGTTACATATTGAGTAAAAATCACTCTACACTGTCCCGTCAAATACTCTGCGAAGATACAGCACAAATTAGATACAGACGGAAAACGTGCTCGACACTATCGTATCAAAAACTGCCAGGGCAGGTACAGCACGGTTTAGACAGAAATGTTAAGGCTGGATGTTCCAGAATTAGGGCCTGGGCCAACAGAAAGCACAGCCACAAAATCCACCAATGGTTGAAGAATTACAATCAGGGATACTCAGAAAGACTGATATCTCATGGGCGGGAACGGTGGGTGAGGGGGGCGGCACAGTGTGAGCGGGAAATTTGAAATCAAGGCATTGATTCACTGGAAGCTAATGTAGGTCAGCGAGCACAGGGGTGATGGGTGAGCTGGACTTGGTGCGAGTTAGGACATGGGCAGCCGAGCTTTGGATCAACACTAGTTTATGTAGGTCAGAATGTGGGAGGAGTGCATTGGAATAGTCAAGTCCAGAAGTAAAAAAAGGCATGAGTGAGGGCTTCAGCAGTGGATGGGCTGAGGCATGAGAGGAGATGGGCGATGTTACAGAGGCGGAAATAGGCATTCTTAGTTATTTTGTGGATATGTGGTCAAAAACTTATTTCAGTGTTAAGTATGTCACCAAGGTTGCGAACAGTCTGGTTCAGGCACAGACAGAAGTTGGGGAGAGGGATGGAGTCGGTCACTAGGGAACGGAGCTTGTGGCAATGATGATTACAAATATCAGAATATTTCACATGCTATCACGTGCAAAATGTGTGAATGAGTTTTTAATATTCAATCCGTTTCAAAAACGGGTTAACTGTTCGAGAAATTAACGGATTTCAAATCTTATGCAACACAGTTCAATAAAGGTGTGGTTCAAAAGATTTCAGCTGAGTTTAAAGTGAGACACTGCAGTTAAGTCTACTACAACCACAAGTCGTGTATGCAAATGGAACAAGTTTGCGGTTTGATATGCTAGAAAGCGAACTTGGTTAGAAGTGATATAAGTTAGATTAAGAAAAAGCCCTAAAAGGGAACAATCCATAACAGAACATCAATTAAGCTTCTCTGATCATGGAAGAATCAAATATTAAACAAACTGTGTTTGAAACCAAGATAATTTATTCAACATTTATAGAGGGTATTGATCTCCAGCTTTACAATCTATATTAACGATTGGAAAAAGGGACTGAGTGTAACATAGCCAAGTTTGCTGATGATACAAAGATCGAAGGAAAAGCAATTTGTGAGAGGAATACAACAAATCTGCAAATGGACATAGACAGGCTAAGTGAGTGAGGAAAAATTTGGCAGATGGACTATAATGTTGAAAGGTGTGAAGTCATTCACTTTGGCAGAAAAAATCAAAGAGCAACATAATATTTAAATGGCAAATGATTGCAAAGTACCGCAGTACAGTGGGACCTGGGGGTTACTTGTGCATGAAACGCAACAGGATAGTATGCAGGTACAGCAAGTGATCAGGAAGGCCAATGGTATCTTGGCCTTTATTGCAAAAGGAATGGGGTATAAAAGCAGGAAATTCTTGCCACAGCTATATGTGAGGCCACACCTGGAATACTGCGTGCAGTTTTCGTTTCCATATTTATGAAAGGATATACTCGTTTTGGAGGCAGCTCAGAGAAGGTTCACTCGGTTGATTCTGGGCATGAGAGGTTTGACTTATGAGGAACGATTAAGTAGGTTGGGCCTCTACTCACTGGAATTCAGAAGAATGAAAGGTGATCTTATCAAAACGTATAAGATTGTGAGGGGGCTTGATAAGGTGGATGCAGAGAGGATGTTTCCACTGATAATGAGGAGTCTAGAATTAGAGTGCATGATCTTAGAATAAGGGGCCGCCCATTTAAAACAGAGATGAGGAGAAATTTTTTCTCTCAGAGGTTTGTAAATCTCTGCACTTCACTGCCTCAGAGAACTGTAGAAGCTAGGCCATTGAGTAAATTTAAGACGGAAATAGACAGTTTCGTAAATGATATGGGGATATGGGGGTATGGGGAACGGGCGGGGAAATGGAGCTGAGTCCATGATCAGAACAGTCATGATCTTATTGAATGGCGGAGCAGGCACGAGGGGCCGTATGGCCTACTCCTGTTGCTATTTCTTATGTTCTTATGTTCAGGTATAGGGGTTATTAAGATCATCAGAAAGTTAAAAAAAGCTGCCAGAATAAACATGGTTCAGTGCCCAATGCAATCACAGTAAATCTTGTTCGAGTCACAAATGCAATCTTTCTTCTCAGCCTATTTAAAACAGAGATGAGGAGGAATTTCTTCTCTCAGAGGGTTATAAATCTGTGGAATTATCTGCACCAGAGAGCAGTGGAGTCTGGATCATTGAATATATTTAAGGCGGAGATGGCCAGATTTTTGAGAGTTAAGGGAGTAAAGAGTTCTGGAGAGCGGGCAGGGAATGGAGCTGAGACAATGTTCAGACAAGCCATGACCTTATTGAATGAAGAGCAGGGCCGCGGGTCTGGGTGGCCCACTCCAGCTCCTATTTCTCATGGTCTTATGTACCCAGCATGCCCCGCGGGGGAGAATGAGCCGCACCCAGGCTACAGGAGCTCAGTGCGCAGGCGCGGATCCTGGCTGTGTTTGGAGCATGCGCGGTGCGTGTAATGGCGGAGGACACACGTTTTGTACAGGCTCCAGAAGAAGTGTGCTTTTTAGCGTGACGGAGCGGAGTAATGGACCAGCGGGTAGCCGGGGAGGCTGCATGAACAACCGGTGCCCGCCGCATGCCCGGAATAATAACCGGAATATCGGCGGTTGCAGCTTCGGGGCTTTCTCCTGGTCACAGGCCCAGACTCATGGTGGCCATCTTGGTACAGGAAGGCAGGTTCACGCCGTCATTTTGATTCACTGAGCAGCACAGCGCAAGCGCAGCCATCTTGGTGAGGAACAAAGTGAATGATGTCAGTGTCTGGAACTGAACCCAGCCAGAGTTCGTACCTTCAGGGGAGGGGAACCAGTGAGTGCAGAACTGAACCCAGCCAGAATCAGTATCTTTAGGGGAGGGGATCCAGTGAGTGTAGAACTGAACCCAGACAGAGTCAGTACCTTAAAGGGAGGGGAACCTGTGAGTGTAGAACAACCCAGCCAGAGTCAGTACCTTCAGGGGAGGGGAACCTGTGAGTGTAGAACTGAACCCAGCCAGAGTCAGTACCTTAAGGGGAGGGGAACCAGTGAGTGTAGAACTGAACCCAGCCAGAGTCAGTACCTTCAGGTGAGGGGGATCAGTGAGTGTAGAACTGAACCCAGCCAGAGTCAGGAGCTTCAGGGGAGGGGAAACAGTGAGTGTAGAACTGAACCCAGCTAGAGTCAGTACCTTCAGGGGAGGGGAACCAGTGAGTGTAGAACTGAACACAGCCAGAGTCAGTACCTTCAGGGGAGGGAAACCAGTGAGTGTAGAACTGTTCCCAGCCAAAGTCAGTACCTTCAGGGGAGGGGAAACAGTGACCGTAGAACTGAACCCAGCCAGAGACAGTACATTCAGAGGAGGAGAACCATTGAGTGTAGAACTGAACCCAGCCAGAGTCAGTACCTTCAGGGGACGGGAACCAGTGATTGTAGAACTGAACCAGGCCAGAGTCAGTACCTTCAAGGGAGGGGAACCAGTGAGTGTAGTACTGAACCCAACCAGAGTCAGCAACTTCAGGGGAGGGGAACCAGTGAGTGTTGAACTGAGCCCAGCCAGAGTCAGTACCTTCAGTGGTGGGGAAAGAGGGGAGGGACGGAGAGGACCCATTGATTGTAGAAATGACCCCAGCCAGAGACCGCACCAGCAGGGGAGCAGAGGGAGGGGAACCAGTGAGTGCGGAACTGAACACAGCCAGACTCAGCATCTTCAGGGGAGGTGGGGAACCAGTGAGTGTCGACCTGAACCAAGCCACAGTCAGAACGTTCAGGGGAGGAGAGTGACGGGAACCAGTGAGTTTAGAAATAAACCCAACCAGAGTCAGCACATTCAGGGCAGGGGAACCAGTGACTGTAGAACTAAACCCAGCCATAGTCAGTTCCTTCAAGTGAGGGGAACCAGTGAGTGTAGAACTGAACCCAGCCAGAGTCAGTACCTTCAGGGGACGGGAACCAGTGAGTGTAGAACTGAACCCAGCCAGAGTCAGTACCTTCAGGGGAGGGAACCTGTGAGTGTAGAACTGAAACCAGCCAGAGTCAGTACCTTCAGGAGACGGGAAGCAGTGAGTGTAGAACTGAACCCAGCCACAGTCAGTACCTTCAGGGGAGGGGAACCAGTGAGTGTAGAACTGAACCAAGCCAGAGTCAGTACATTCAAGGGAGGGGAACCAGTGAGTGATGAACTGAACCCAGCCAGAGTCAGTACCTTCAGGGGAGGTGAACCAGTGAGTGTCGACCTGAACCCAGCCACAGTCAGAACGTTCAGGGGAGCAGAGGGACGGCAACCAGTGAGTGTAGAACTAAACCCAACCAGAATTGGAGGTGAAAACTGGGAGTGCTGGAGAAACAGGCTAGAAATGTGTGTTGATTTGGATTTCAACACAGCAGGAGGGACAATGCGTGGGACAAGGATTTACAGCTTTGGAAGAACAAGAGAGGAAAGAATGTTCCATGGAAACTAGATATGTCTATCCTGAATTTGTGTCTTGTACTGACTGTGATGAGTTTTGTTATCTCCTTTTACAGCATATTAGAAGGGGAGATTTTCAGACAAGAAACACAAACCAAACATCGTGTCAAGATCTGACGGAGTCAATCGATTCATCAGGACCTGAATATCATTGGCCTTTGAAAGTGGAATGAGAAATGTTTGTCTGTTCTCTCTGTGCGAAAAGATTTCAAATATCTGTGTGACTGGAAAAGCTCCGAGATACACAGACCCGAGTGAGTGTTCCAGTGCACTGCCTGTGGAAAGAGCTTTAAACAGTTACAGAGCCTGAACGAACATCGCACCATTCACAGCGGGGAGAAACTGTAAACGTGTTGTGTGTGTGGCCGAGGCTTCAGCTGATCATCCAACCATCCAGAGTCATAAGGATACCCGCACCATGGAGAAACCGTGGAAATGTGGGGACTGTGGGAAGGGATTCAGATCACCATCTGAGCTGGAAATTCATATTCGCAGTCACACTGGGGAGAGGCCGTTCACCTGCCCTGTGTGTGGGAAGTGATTCACTGCATCATCCACCCTACTGACACACCAGCGAGTTCACACTGGGGAGAGGCCATTCACCTGCTTGGAGTGTGGGAACGGATTCACTGCATCATCTGACCTGCTGAAACACCAGCGAGTTCACACTGGGGAGAGGCTCTTCACCTGCTCGGAGTGTGGGAAGGGATTCACTTGTTCATCCAACCTGCTGAAACAACAGCGAGTTCACACTGGGGAGACGCCGTTCACCTGCTATGAGTGTGGGAAGGGATTCACTTCTTCATCCCACCTGCTGAAACACCAGCGAGTTCACACTGGGGAGAGGCCGTTCACTTGCTATGAGTGCGGGAAGGGATTCACTCGGTCATCCCACCTGCTGACACACCAGCGAGTTCACATTGGGGAGAGGCCGTTCACCTGCTCTGTGTGCGGGAAGGGATTCACTGTGTCATCCACCCTGCTGACACACCGCCGAGTTCACACTGGGGAGAGGCCATTCACCTGCTCAGAGTGTGGGAAGGGATTCACTCAGGCATCCCACCTGCTGAGATACCAATAATTTCACACTGGGGAGAGGCCATTCACTTGCTCTGAATGTGGGAAGGGGTTCACTCAGTCATCCCTCATGCTGACACACCAGCGAGTACACACTGGGGAGAGGCCGTTCACCTGCTCGGAGTGCGGGAAGGTTTTCACTCAGTCATCCATCCTGCTGAAACACCAGCGAGTTCACAAGTAATGCAGGGGTTGGATTCTGCTGTTATTGAGGCTGTTAATCACATCCCGACTGAACCATGTTCATTCAGACAGTTGGGGTTTCTTTCTGCTGATGTTAATAACCCTATAACTGGGCTGGACTTTAATATTCTGGATATATTGCTGATTGTGTTCTCGGGGCTGCAGTGTCCATTTAATAAACATTGTGGGTTATCTTTCCCCTTAATTCAGCAACTCTCAACAGAAATTTAGTTTGCAATAAAATTATGAACTTTTACTTTAATCCTAAATTGATCTTTGGTACAATATCTGCAATAGTGTGTGAAAGTTTCCACTGATAAAATCTCCAATTGGAAAGAGCTTGCTGACAATTCTTAATAACTTGCTCATTACACAGAGTGGCCACTCCATATCCACCAGAAAGAAGGGGAATGGGAATTGGTGGGGAATCAGTGTACCCAAATGTAGTCCTTCCCATCTGGGTGTATCAATCCTCTCGGCAATGAAATAACCTGATATTTTACCACATTATAGTCCATCTGCCAGATTTTTGCCCACTCACCTGAGCCTGTCTATATCCATTTGTAGATTCTTTGCGTCCTCCTCACAACTTGCTTTCCCACCTATCTTTGTACCATCAGCAAATGTTACACTAGGTCCCTTCATCCAAGTCATTAATATAAATTCTAATTAGTTGAGGCCCCAGTACTTATCACTGCGGCACCACACAAGTTACTGTTTGCCAACCTGAAAAAGACCCATTTATCCTTACTCTCTGTTTTCTGTTAGTTCGGCAATCCTCTATCCATGCTGATATATTACCCCCAACCCCGTGAGCTCTTAGCATGTGCAGTAATATTTTGTGTGGCACCTTATCGAATGCTTTCTGGAAATCAAAATATGCAACATCAAGTGGTTCTCTCTTATCCACTCTGCTCGCTAAATCCTCAAACAACTGCAGCAAATTTGTCAAACATGATTTCCCTTTCATAAAACCATGCTAATTCTGCCTAACTGAAGTATAGTTTTCTCAATATCCTGCTAGTACTTCCTTAATGATGAACTCGAGTATTTTCCCACTAACAGATGGTAGGCTAACTGATGTATAGTTTCCTGCTCTCTGTCTCCCTCATTACTTGAATAGGCGTGTTACATTTGCAGTTTTCCAGTCCACTGGAACCTCTCCAGAATTCAGGGAATTTTGGTAGTTTACAAACAATGCATGCACTGTCTCTGCAACCATTTCTTTTAAGACCAGAGGATGCATGCCATCAGGTCCTGAGGACTTATCCAGTTTAGTCACATTAGTTTGATTAGCACTTTATCTATAGTGATAGTGATTGTTTTAAGTCATCCTTCCCACTCCCCCTCCGCAATAGCTCCTTGGTTATCAACTGTTGGTATGTTTTTAGTGTCCACTACTGTGAAGCGTAATACAAAATATTCGTTCAAACTCTCTGCAATTTCCATGTTTCCCATTAATAATTCTCCAATGTCATCCTCTAAGTGAGCGATGTTTACTTTAAATACTCGTTTCCTTTTTCTATCCCTGTAGAAGCTCTTACTGTCTGTTTTTTTATTTCTTGCTAGTTTGCTATCATCTGCTTTCTTCTGTCTTTTTCATTTTTTAGTCGTCCTTTGCAGGTTGCTAAAAATTCCCAATCCTCTGGCCTTCCACTGCCCTTCACAACATTATATGCCTTTTTTTCCAATTTGATAGCATCCTTTACTTCCATGAGGACACTTGTTGCACACGTGATTGACCAGGACACGAGAAGTGTGGTTGCTCCATAACGACAGGATTTCATCTGTTTCAACAGAAACAACTACACTGTGGTATTTCCAGAAATAATCCCCGCTGTCTGGCCTGAATGAATCCATGTCACTACCAAATGCTGCAATGTTTCCTCCACCCCACAGATTTCCATCTGTTTAAAGCCACGACAGAAATGTGCCATTTCCTCCTGGAGTTTGAGGGACATCAGCTTTAACAATGGGGCAGAGTTTCAACCAATGAGTGAGATCCAGACCCAGCCTCGCCAACTTGGGGCTGCAAGCCCCAGCCCTCGCACACTGTGATTGGCTGGAGGACCAACCGCCTGCCTGGTCCTCCAGCCCCTCCCCCACTCTCCCTATTGATCGGGAGCTGCCATCAATCAGCCGGGCAGTGTGAGCTGAGCATGCACAGTGGGAGAGTTAGCAGGTGAGAGATGGGCAGAGGGAGGGAGCGGGTTAATAAAGAACGCGCTTATTTGTACTGCCAAAATGGCCGCCACGCCGCACCCTTTGTCTATGATTGGTCCCTTGTAGGATAAGCCACACCCTGAGATTTCACTGGAATGTGGAACTGCAACCGCTCATCCCAAGGTCTCACTGACTTTGCAAATTGTAACTCGATCCACTTTGACTTCCTGAAGCATTAGAGGACAGAGCTCCCAATACGATAGCAAGGGCCAGCCGAAGTACCTTGCCCCAGTCCCAGTATATGCCTCCGCCAGCCGAAGTGCCTTACCCCAGTCCCAGTGCATGCCTCCCACAGCCGAAGTACATTACCCCAGTCCCAGTGCATGCCTCCACCAGTCGAAGTGCATTACCCCAGTCCCAGTGCAAGCCTCCCCCAGTCGAAGTGCATTACCCCAGTTCCAGTGCATGCCTCCCCCAGCAGAAGGGTTTTACCCCAGTCTTACCCCAGTCCCAAGATATGCCTCCCCCAGCCGAAATGCTTCAACCCAGTCCCTATATATGCCTCCCCCAGCTGAAGTGCCTTACCCCAGTCCGAGTGCAAGCCTCCGCATCCGAAGTGCCTTACCCAAGTCCCAGTGCAGGCCTCCCCCAACCGAAGTGCCCTACCCGAGTCCCATTGCACATCTCCCCCTGCCGAAGCGTCTTACCACTGTCCCAGTGTATGCCTCCCAGAGCCGAAGTGCCTTACCCTAGTACCAGGAAAAAGCCTCCCCAGTCAAAATGCCTTACTTCAGTCCCAGTATATACCTCCCCCACCCAAAGTGCCTTGCTGCAGGCCCAGTATATGCCTCTCCCAGCCAAAGTGCCTTAACCCAGTCCCTTTACATGCCTCCCCCAGCCGAAGTGCTTTACCAAATTTCAAGTGCATGCCCCCCCCAGCCGAATGCATTACCCCAGTCACAATATATGCCTCCCCCACCAGAAATGCCTTGCCCCAGTCAGAATGCATGCCTCCTCCAACCGAATTGGCTTAATCCAATCCTATTGCATTTCTCCCCCACCTGAAGTGTCTTACCACCGTCCCAATATATGTCTCCCACTGCAGAAGTGCCTTACCCTGTAAATGTGGATTATTTTCCCTCAATCTGGTTCAACAAAATAACTGAAACGAATACCGTTTGTGCTTTAAACAAAGTAAGCTTTTATTTAAAAAGCAAATCCCGATCGGGGACCTTATCAGACAGAAGGAATACAACTCTGATAGAACGCACTCACTTCCTATGGACAAAGTGACGTTACGTTGTAAAGGGACGACGGTTATACATTTTCGGCAAAAGATAAAAAGAGAGGGCTAGAGTGACATCCTAGTTCAGCCTATCCCTTTTGATCCCTCTTTCCCTTTGTCCACTCATAAGCCGACCTAAGTATGATCTGATTTTAAACAAAGACCTTCTGTTAATTTTTCAGGTTAATAACATGATTTAATAAGACCTTGAGATTGTTCTGCAAGCTGTGGTTTGTGTTTCAATATGTGTTAGTGTTGTAACATTTCGCTGCCTCGAGTCTGAGATGTCATGGCTATTCCACCATGAATTCTTTGTTAACTTATACTGTCCCTATATAATTAGCACGTTCTCAACTTCAATGTCTCTATACATTTTTAAACATTCACATTCCCCCCTTTTATCATTCCATGAAAACCCTGGTGACTATTCCAGGAGTATCGCATTCAGCCGTTTGCACTCTCTTTCCTGATCAATATTTTTGTTATTGTCGAGTAGTTCTTTAGTTCGTTGGATCATAACTCTGGAGCCCTTGACCACAAGAGGGTTTGCTAACATTGCCATCATTACTTTACAACAAAGGTTAAGGCAACCAACAATTAGATAGGATTTCCAAGATCCATCTGATTGCCAATGAAACCAGCTAGATCCTTCTGCTGGTGTGCATAACTTCTTCAACTCCCTTCTTATGTGATCAGCGAGATTGGTTATGATTTCTGACCTATCAGAATGTAGGTGCAACATTCAGATCCTATCAGGGCACACGTTCCCCCTTTCTCAGCTAACATATAATCGAGGGCCATTCGGTTTTTTAATGCTACGGTCCTTATTGCTACCATTTCAGCTGTGATGCCCTCCAAAGCTTCAGCAATATTGTTAGATATCTGTTCCATTATCGTCTCTCGGTTCTGTACTTCATCCATGAGACGTCCTATCCTGATTGGAAACATCATGACCCCAAAGAACTTGTCGGCGGGGGTGATGGCTCGCTTGTATCGGCAGGAGGCATGTGCTTCCGCCAGGGTACGTATTTGCCACACAAATGGCAACACATATCCCAGATAACAGGGACCTGTCCATCTTCTGGATCCCAGGACTGTGCCCACAAACCTCCACCTGTTTTATTCGGACGGTGAGAGAGGGTGGTGACTCGTGCACCAGTGGTGAGTTTGAGACTGTTTGGGCATTTGCTGTATCCTACGATATGTCCCTTGTTACCGGTGCCATTTCGGATTAGACATACGTCCCCGGTCGGTCTCCCAATCCATGAGGTATTGGTCAGGGCTATGAATGGGGGTTCCTTTTCACGGTTGGACGTTGGTTGGTACCATCCCTGGAATGTCTGACTAATGGGATCTCCAGCACTCTCCCACTTGGTGACCTCCCCGTGGTCGTTCATGTGCTAACGGTATGATACTCCTCCTGATCTCTGTGATCCCTCTTTTGATCCGCCTTTATTCTCTCGTATTTGTATTGGACCCCTCCACTCGTGAAAGTTTTGGCTCTGAATCCATCTGACAGTCTCAGTTAGGGTTAGTGTAACGGGGCACAAAGGAATTCCCCCTTTGGAATGTATCGGGAAATGTATAGGGAATGTGAACACACCCAGCATCAAGAAAATTTCCCATGTACAAAAAGAAGTTTGCTTGGAGCTCTCGTCTCTGTCTCCCCTCCCATACGCCGCAACTGTCATATTATAGCGACTGTGGCATACAGACACAGTTTCATCTTATGACTCAGGATTCAGATAAATAGTCCAACTATTTTGCTGATTAAAAGAGTTCAGTTTTCCCGACTGTCTTCTTAGGTCACCGTCGGTGTAGCTGGTTGTCTATCACCACGGGTAAAAGTTCAAACTGGTCCACGTTCCAATTAGGATGCCAACGGCCTTGTTCAGCTATGGAGAAGAGGAAGTCTGGAACAGAAACTGGAGTTAGAATAACCAGTATAATAGGTTCGTTAGAGTGTGGTGAGTTTGCAGTGGTGCAGGTGAACCCAGGCACTTTTCCCCTCAACCTTGGCTGCAGTTGGGGTAGTGAGTAACATCTGAAAAGGCTCTTCCCATTGTGGCTCTAATCCCTTCCGAATCCACACTTCCCTGATGCCACGAGTGACAATTCGGGTAAAACTGGGAGGTCGAGGTCAGCATCTTGAACGTGGTTGTGTGCTAGTCGCAGAGCCTGAGTCAGTGAAAGAACATAGGTGGTCATCAGTCGAGCCGAGATACCATATCTAGGAACGATTTCCCTCATTAACACCTTAACAACAGTTTGAGCCTTGTTGTCCAGGTTAGGGTAGGATTTAATCCATCTGCTGAACAGATCTACTAGTACTAGCACATATTTGTAACACTGAACTTTTTCAACTCAATGTAGTCCAACTGAAATGTCTCAAAGGGAACTTCGGGTACGGGCGTTTTACCCCAATTACAGGGGACTCCCTTCCCTGGATTATGTTGCTGGCAAACCAGGCAACGACTACTGATGTTCTGGGCGAGCGCCTGGAGTCTACGGTGCCACCAAGTAGCCAAACGTGTGTCACTCGCGGTCCTTGCTCCACAATGAGTAGCAAAATGCATACATTCAATAACCCATAGAGCCAACTCGTCAGACTTGCAAGTCTGCTCCAAGGGAGTGGTCCAGAGTTTAGAAACATTGTCATAAGTACATCCATAATATTTCCACAACAGTTTATCTTTTTCAGGAGCGCCCTCCTGTGCTTTTATAACGTCTTGGATGGTTGGCATTGGTTTTTACGACGCTAACTTATCCTTCGCAGGATTTTTAGTCTGACTCATCATTTTGCGTACTACCATCTGTTGGTCACGAGAGGCCTGTTTAGCCTCTTTTTCAGCATAGTGGTTCCCTCTATCAACCGGGGATTTTCCGGTGGTGTGGGCGGTACTTTTAACAACGGCAATGTGCTTGGGGAGCATGAGGGCTTGCAACAAATCAGACACTAGTTGCTTATTGGATATCTCATTCCCCTGTGAGGTTAGGAATCCCCTATCTTTCCATAATTGTCCGAAATCATGAGGCACTCCAAAGGCATACCGAGAGTCGGTATAGGCATTTACTTTGAGGTCTTTGGCCAAGATACAGGCTCGGGTGAGAGCGAATAGTTCAGCTTATTGGGCAGAATAGGCGGTTTCAAAAGCGGCAGATTCCAAGACCTGATTCTCCTGGTTTAAGATGGCGTAACCTGAGATTCGTGTATCTTCTGGATTAATAGAGGAACTTCCGTCAACATACATAATACAGTCTGGATCTTCAATTTGTAAATCAACTAAATCTTCCCTGACTGATGTGGCCTCTTGAATTAAAGATAAACAATCATGACTGGGTTCTTTATCATCTTGGGGCGGCTCATTAAGAAAACAGGCCGGCTTAATGGCAGTAGAGTGCCGAAAGGTCAGCTTAGGATTGTTTAGTAAGTAGATGTCATATCTGCTTTGCCTGGCCATGGTAAGATGTTGAGTCTGCAGTTGACCCAGGAGGGCAGCTACGGAGTGAGAGGTCTACACAACAATATCCCGGTGGAGGGCAAGGTTGACGGCAGATTGAAGGCTATTGCAGATGGCGGTGAACATTTGAGTGCATGCAGAGTGCCCCAAGGCAACGGGGTCTATTTTGGAAAAGTAATCGGCAACAGGCCTATGCTTATCCCCGTGTTTCTGAGTTAAGACTGCAGTAGCACCGTCTTTCAGGATTGTACAGTACAGTTGAAAGAGCCGGTCATAGAGGGGCCGGCCCAAAGCCGGAGCTTGCAGCAGGGCTGTCTTTAGTTCCTTAAAGGCTTGGACGTCTGCGGTTTTTATTTTAAAGCTGCCTTACTTATTTGTATACGGGGTGAGGTGCTTAGTCATTAGGGCAACATTAGGGATCCAGGGTCTGCAGTAATTGATCATCCCCAACCGCTGTCGCATTTGTTTAGCCGTGCTAGGGACTGGAAACTGGCAAATTGGTTCGACTCAGCTAGCCTCCAAGGCTCGGTGGATACTTGGTAGTGCCTGTGATTTAATTCGGCACTGTCGGATAGAGGGCCAGTCCACATTTGCACATCCCGGCAGGTAGGGTCAGCCTCGTCTATAGCCTGGCGCACCATAACTCCCAAATCTTTAGCGTGGTAGGGAGGTAATACTTAGAGTAATATGTGGTGCCACCGTTGGGGGCTTTCCATTTCCACAAAATCTGCCTTTCCTTCCGGTCCAGTCACTCTAGCCCTTAATAGAATTTCCTTCATTCCCCTTCGTGATCCTGATAAAAGTTCTGCAGGTACTGATTCTTTCCACTGGGTTCGTATGCTAGGGTCACGTGATAGGGTGCCTGCGTCAGGTCCAGAGACCACCACTGAGGGGTTCTAGTGGTATAATACTGCCGCTTAAGGCTTCCCTGTTTCACAATAATCCCATCATCTCCACACTCCAAATGCAACTGGAATTTGCAGAGGAGGTCTCTAGCCATCAAGTTACAGTCCAGGTTGGTTGTGATAACAAATCGATGTTCCACCGATTCTTCCTGGTAACACATTTTAACCGTTCTGACACCGGGAATGTAGAGACTTGTCCCAGGAATCCTGACAGTCCCTGTGTTTCAGTGAAGGCGGGGAGTTTAAGCTTTGATTGTACAGAAGACATGAAGGCTCCCGTAAGTATCAAGAAGGGTTGACACTCATTCCGAATTTTTAACAATATCATCGGTTCGTCGTCCGGGGAGGTTCCCTGCACAATCAAGCTGCGAGGTCAATACGAATCGGGGGACGGTTGGCCAAAGGGGTTGTTCTGGGAGAAGTTAGTGTAAGATCCCCGTCCTCTCCACCCTTGCCCCCCTCCTCTTCCTCCTCTTCCTTTTTCGTGCTGACGGGAGGGACAATTTCTATTCCAATGTCCTTCTTGCCCACAAATAAAGCATCCATCTCGTCTTTCCCAGCCCCAACCTCTTCCCATACCAGGCCGGGGACAATAGGGCGGTCCGTAATTAGCAGGGCCCGGGCCAGTTGGGTGTTTGATCTAACCGTATCCCTGTTTATCCACCCAATCCTGCACTCAACACTGCGGTTCCATCTGGTATCCGCTTGGGTCAGGTTTTGGTCCTTCCACCCGAGGCGGCTCTTCCTTTCTAGTCACGTTTTCAGTCTTGAGCCGGGTTGGGGGCGCACCTCCCCCCTCTCCTTTCTTTTCCTCCAATAATATTTAACCGACCTTTCCATCTGGGCTTTACTGTTTTGTGCCCAATTTATATTATTTGTCAGGATAGCGTGAGCAATCGAATAAGGCAGGCACTGAAGTAGGATAGCGCAGAATTGAGGAGAATCCTCTCCTGCCCTGAAGCCATTATCTCCTGATTGACTTCCGTATATTTCAATAACTCTTTTCATGAATTCATCGGCAGTTTATTCCCGTTTGGGTTTAGTTGCTAATGCTGCAGCCATACTGATGGGCTTCTGAAGGGTCGTGGTGAGAGCATTAAAGATAGCGTTTCGGCGATCCTGGACATCGTTAGGGTGAGCAACCAACAATGCATCATGAGTAGCACGTCCTAGGTGAGTTAGAAATCGGGCATGCTCAGTTGGGCTCAGGGTTTGCTTTACCAGGGCCCACAGGTCCCTTGATTCGGCATTATATCCGTGCATGTCGAGACCACTCCGTGAAATCGGAGGTCAGGGTTAAGTTGGGTTTGTGGATCTCTCTCAGTTTATTTATCTTAGCCTTTTAACTCTTCAATTTGTTTTGTTTGAGTATCTATTTCTTTATTGTGTCAGGCAAGTATTATTACATAAGCTAGTTCTGTTTTTATTTTTATTCTGACTATCGCACCATTCCTCTGTTAAGTGAGTCTTTTTTCTATTAAGAAATCCAAATTGATAATGTTCAGTATGAAACGGCTGTCAATGGAAAGGGTTAACTCCTTTACAGGTTTGTAAGAAGACCTGATGTCATTACGTGACTTCACGAAACCATCTGAAAAAAATTATTTTCATCACGAAAAGTAGCATTTGATTAAACTCCAATATTTTTTAACTTCTTATTCAAGTACTTGCCAAAGATATTTTTTTAATTAATTGAAAACGAGACCACACATTTTTAATAGCTATTTGTTTACTGAAATTCAATTACGTCATCAGCTTCGGTCAATGCAAAGACAACCATTTTAACTGCGTAGTCTATCGATACCTTTCTCAGAGGTCCCAGTGGAACTCTGAGTACGTTTCTCGTGCGTGCTCTCTTTCTTCAAGACGTCTACGGTTTTTATTATGTCCTCCTTCTGTCAATGAAAGCCCTAATTTAAGAGTTTTTCTGCTAATTCGAGAGGAGTGATTTTTTTTTTTGACTGCAGTGGAATTTTTCTCATAATTTAAAATCTCAGAACACATTTTTTTTTTCAGCACCTAATTAGCAGGTTACGTATTTTTTTTCGTCTTTTCCATAACGAGAGGGAAGTCTGGCACGGACGCTGTGGACTGCTTTTCGTTATCTCAATTGTTCCAGCCTCAAGATCGTTTTATACTATCTCTTCTAAACTGCAGATTTAATGTAATATTTTTTTTGAATCCTTTTGAATCCATCTCAGTTGTTTTGCTGTGCCTTCTCTGAATATCTCAATATCCCGATTCAAACTTTGTAATGTAATCAATCATTATATGTTTTCTTTCGACAAGTAAGTGAGCATGTCAAATCCTTTTTTTAAACCACCGGGACCATGTATTTTTTTTCTTTTTTCATTCAACAAACCTATCCTTTGTGCATTTCCTGGCTCCGTAACTTATCATCCGAATATACGTAATTCAATAAGGTTCACACTCTTAAACTTCCCACATACAGGACAACACTACGAAGGGTTAAAAAAAACTTTCATTCTGTTTGAAAAAGTGGGTGGAGCTAAAACAAACACAACTCCCCTGCTTTCTTTTCCACAGTAAAAATCACACAAGCATTTCTCATTTAAAACAGACGTTCACAAGAGTCTCTCTTCTTTCCTATTAATTTTTGGATCCATGATTGATCATCTATCCCTATCTAGCTCTAACTATCCCTACTTGTTTTGGCCGGCTCTATTTTTGGATCCATTCACTTTCAGGGAATTCATAGTTTTATCTAATTACCCATCCTGTATCGCCGCACGTTGGATCAGGGTCCTAATTAGTCCTGATTGTCTCCACGTCGCCCCGTGGTGTTTTCAGTTATCTTACCCAGAGCCTAGGCGGAACAAGTGATATACAAGATCGACAAAGTACCTGGCGTAAGTACAATTTAAAATTTACACAGTCCCGCGGCTTAATTTTATGTAATTCCCTAACCTCTGTGTTTCCCTACGGGGTTTGCGTGATTCTCTCTCTCTCCGCGTTGCCGCGCAGTTTTACTTTGGCCTCGAACACACACAGACACTGGGCCTCGAACTCAGGCAGGCTTACCTATTCTAACCTATCTTTCCGAGTCGCCGCTTGCTTTGCGTCACCGCGCAATTTCCCTATCTCTATCCCTATTCTAAGTTTGAAAGGTATTCACCAGATTGTTTTGGATCTCGTTAAGCGAGTGGATAAACTTTCCTCAGAATTTTGAAACCGGGGGAAACTGGAGCAGTATTGAAAGTATACTCACTCCAGTGGCCACTTTCCCCTCTTCTCGTCCAAGGCTAGTCTGGCTCTTAATTCGCAAGTTTTCGGCAGTCGTCCGTTGAGATTCCTCTTCTGACACCAAATGTTGATTTCTGGATTCTTTTCCCTCAATCTGGCTCAGTGAAATCAATGAGTCGAATACCGATTGTGCTTTAAACAAAGCAAGCTTTTATTTAAAAAGCAAATCCCGATCGGGGACCTTATCAGACAGAAGAAATGCAACTCTGATAGATCGCACTCACTTCCTATGGACAAAGTGACGTTACATTGTAAAGGGACGACGGTTATACATTTTCGGTAAAAGATAACGAGATACAATTGGAGTGACATCCTATTTCAGCCTATCCTCTTTGATCCCTCTTTACCATTGTCCACTCATAAGCCGATCTAAGAATGGTATGATTTTACACAAAGGCCCATTATGAGACACTAAGACCTTGAGGTTTTTCTGCAAGCTGTGGGTTTTGTTTCAATATGTGTTAGTGTTGTAACATTTTGCAGTCTCGAGTCTGAGATGTCATGACTATTCCACCATGAATTCTTTGTTAGCTTACACTGTCCATATATAATTCCCACGTTCTCAACTTCAATGTCTCGATACATTTTCAATCATTCATAGAATCAAACTCTGAACAGCCTCCAATGCAAGAATATCCTTCCTTAAATGCAGAGACCAAAACTGCATGCAGTACTCCAGGTGTGGCCTCACCAATACGCTGTACAGTTGTAGCAGGACTTCTCTGCTTTATCCCCCTTGCAATAAAGGCCAACATTCCATTTGCCTTCCTGATTATTTGCTGTACCTGCATACTAACTTTTTGTGTTTTATGCACAAAGAACCCCAGGTCTATCTGTACTGTAGCAGTTTGCAATTTTTCTACATTTAAATTGAAATTTGATTTTGTATTATTTCTGCCTCATATTTTCTCACATTATACTACTCTGCCAAATTTTTGCTCACTCATTTAGACTGTCTATTTCTCTTTGCAGATTTTTTGTGTCCTCACAATTTGCTTTCCCACCCATCTTTGTATCATCAGCAAACTTGGCTACATTACACTCGGTCCCTTCTTCCAAGTCATTAATATAGATTGTAAATAGTTGAGGACCCATCACCGATCCCTGTGGCACCCCACGAGTCACCATTTGCCAACCGTAAATTGACCCATTTATCCCGAATTTTTGTTTTCTGTTAGTTAACCGATCCTCTATCCACGCTAATATACTGCCCCCAACTCAATGAGCTTTTATCTTGTGCAGTACCCTCTTATGTGGCACCTTATCAAATGCCTTCTGGAAATACAAATACACCACATCCACTGGGTCCCCCTTATCCATCCTGCTCATTACATCCTCAAAGAACTCCAGCAAATTATCAAAAATGATTTCCCTTTCATAAAGCCATACTGACTCTGCTTGATTGTATCATGCTTTGCTAAATGTCCCACGACTGCTTCCTTATCAATGAATTCCAGCATTTTTCCAAAGACAGATGTTAGGCTAACTGGTCTATACTTTCCTGCTTTTTGTCTGCCTCCTTTTTTAAGTAGAGGCATTACATTTGCAGTTTTCCAATCTGCTGGGACCGCCCCAGAATCCAGGGAATTTTGGTAGATTGCACACAAAGTATCCACGTTCTCTCCAGCCATTTCTCTTAAGACCCTAGGAAGTAAGCGATCTGATCCAGATGACTTGTACACCTATAGTCCCATTATTTTACCGAGTAATACTTCATTTGTGATAGTGATTTTATTAAGTTCCTCCCTCCCTCTCGATAGCCGCTTGATTATCCACTTCGGTATTACTCTCAGTGACCGAGTGTTTTACTCTAACTAAACTGATCTCGGACGTTTCTGTCAGATATTAACTCCTGCACGGTCCGAGCAAGCAGTCCCACTCCCTTGTCCCTTCGATGTTTCTGCATGATTGCTTTGTGAAGAAGGGCTCACGGAGAGAAACATCCTGCACGGAATGATCCAAAATTGAGCATTTCCAATGGACAAGGCTCCCAGCTTTAATCAGTCTGTGTTCTTTCCCCCCAGGCCCAGTTCCTTTGCACAGATTCTGATAAAAGTAAATTGGGAAAAGTGCACTTTGATTTTTATCGGCTGAAATATTGCAGAGAGCTGCGCATGCGCGATTCAGCCCCACCCCCTGTGTCGATTCCCAGTGAGCAGAAGAGCACATGCACCCTCCCCTCCCCCAGCACTGCCTGTGATCGCCATTCACTCAGTGAGTGGAAGAAGATGGTTTAAAACAGCCAGGAATGGTGACACCGCGACTCCGGTGTAAGGCAGCGAGCAGCAGCCTCCTTACAGCAGCACAGCGCATTGGGAGCGTGTCCGCAGATGGGTTCAGAAATCGGCATTGAGTCCGGGGGGAGTCGGGGGTTGTGTGTAAGAGGCAGAGTGGACCAGGAACAAGTGTCAGTCCGTGCTGTGAGTGGGGGAAGGGAGAGGCCATTCTCGGGCTGTGTGTGGACAGTGTCAGGTAACAGAGAAAGTAAACCACCTCGCTCTTTCAAATCATTGCTGCTTTCTTTCCCCAAATCAGTAGTGAGTGTTCCTGATTCAGTTCCAATCTCACCGTGTCTGTTGTTCATGGACAGTGAGCAGTGGAAACACAGCCTGACAGTGAGGATGTGAGGAGTTTCACAAAGTGCATCTATTGCAGGCACCAGGAGAGGAGTGTGGGAGAAGATATTTTAAAGACGGGTTTTTTGTTTCGGTGAGCTGAGTTCTCCAGAACTATGTTGCTGATGATCGAAAGCTACATTGTCACTCCCTCAGATACATCATATTGTCCCCGCATCTATATCTTAGAACTAATAATGTTCTCGTATTATTAATCTCAGAGCAAAATTCTTCAACCAGCCAGAACAAATGTGAGCTTTCCTCCACCTGGAACACAAGGAACAGTGCAGGCAGCTCCTTCTCACACACAGTAAGTAGATTATCACTCACAGAGCGCAGAGATACAGAACTGGCCTCAATCCTATTTTCACAGGCAGCAGAAGCTGTCAGTCCCACAGTGAACCGAAGTGGCAGAGTTACATTGTGAATCTTACAGCCACATGGAGCAGTAGAATCAGATGCTGTTCCACCATTGATACAGATCACACTGACAGGTACATGAAACACCCACACTTGCCAGAAACTGGCAGGTACAGTGTTAAACATAAAACCACGTAGACTATAGATACAAATTAAAGGCAGACTAACATACCAGAAACTTAGACACACAGCTTAAACACCCACACACATACCAAAACCTGTCCGGTACAGAATAATACACACACTCGCTTATCAGAGGCTGAGAGATACAGTATAAAACGCACACTCACACATCAGAGACTGACATATTAAAATCCATATTCCCATAACATAAATTGACAGATACAATGAAATGCAAGACTCACTTCCCAGTAATTGACAGGTACAGGGTAAAGACATCTCTTCCATACCAGAAATTGACAGGTACAAAGGAAAGCCCACTCTCACTCAAGCAGAAACTGGCAGGTACAGAGTAAGGCCCACAATCACATATCAGAACTTGATGGGTACAAAATAAAACCCAAGCTCCCATAACAGAAATGGAGATGCAGAGAAAAGCCCATACTCACATACCAGAGATAGATAGATACAGAGTAAAACTCAGACTCATTTACCAAAGATCGACAGATTCAGCATAAAACTCACCTCCATAACTCAAATTGACAGTTAGAAAGTGAAACAAATACGCGATCAGGAATTGGTGGTACACAGTAAAACAATACTAACATACTGGAGAATGACGGATATGGAGTAGAGCTCACATTCACATAACAGAGATGGACAGATACAGCACAAAGCACACACTCACACATCCCAGGAATGGAAAGTACAGAAAGAAACCCACAGGCAATTACCAGAAATTGACAGGTGCGGGATAAAACCCACACTCTCAGATGAAAAACTGACACAGAGTAAAACCATCATTCACATACCAGAGATCCACACTCCCATACCAGACACACACATATTAATTCTATATTTGCCTGTCAGTGGATCAGAGAGTGAACGTGTCAGTGTCCATCCAACACTCACCTGTCAATCAGAATCTGTCACATAGTGTCAGAGAATGTCAGAGTCAGTATCTAACCAACACTCACCTGTCACATAGTGTCAGAGAATGTCAGAGTCAGTATCTATCCAACACTCACCTGTTACAATATATCAAAGAATGACAGAGGCAGTATCTATCCAATACTCACCTGTCACACAGTGTCAGAGAATGAGAAAGGCAGTATCTATCCAAAATGCACCTGTCACATAGTGTCAGAGAATGAGAGAGGAAGTACCTATCAAACACTCACCAGTCACATAGTGTCAGAGAATGAGAGAGGCAGTATCTATCCAAAACTCACCTGTCACATAATGTCAGAGAAAGAGAGTGCAGTATCTATCCAACACTCACCTGTCACATGGTTTCAGAGAATGAGAGAGGCAGTATCTATCCAACACTCACCTGTCACATGGTGTCAGAGAATGAGAGAGGCAGTATCGATCCAACACTCACCTGTCACAGTATCAGAGAATGAGAGAGGCAGTATCTATCCAACACTCACCTGTCAAATATTGTCAGAAAATGAGAGAGGCTCTATCTATCCAACACTGACCTGTCACAGAGTATCAGAGAATGAGAGAGGCAGTATCTATCCAACACTCACCTGTCGCATAGTGTCAGAGAATGAGAGATGCAGTATCTATCCAACACTCACCTGTCAAATATTGTCAGAAAATGAGAGAGGCTCTATCTATCCAACACTGACCTGTCACACAGTTGTACAGGGCCTTGGTGAGGCCACACCTGGAGTATTGTGTACAGTTTTGGTCTCCTAACTTGAGGAAGGACATTCTTGCTATTGAGGGAGTGCAGCGAAGGTTCACCAGACTGATTCCCGGGATGGCGGGACTGACCTATCAAGAAAGATTGGATCAATTGGGCTTGTATTCACTGGAGTTCAGAAGAATGAGAGGGGACCTCATAGAAACGTTTAAAATTCTGACGGGTTTAGACAGGTTAGATGCAGAAAGAATGTTCCCAATGTTGGGGAGGTCCAGAACCAGGGGTCACAGTCTGAGGATAAGGGGTAAGCCATTTAGGACCGAGATGAGGAGAAACTTCTTCACCCAGAGAGTGGTGAACCTGTGGAATTCTCTACCACAGAAAGTAGTTGAGGCCAATTCACTAAATATATTCAAAAGGGAGTTAGATGAAGTCCTTACTACTCGGGGGATCAAGGGTTATGGCGAGAAAGCAGGAAGGGGGTACTGAAGTTTCATGTTCAGCCATGAACTCATTGAATGGCGGTGCAGGCTAGAAGGGCTGAATGGCCTGCTCCTGCACCTATTTTCTATGTTTCTATGTTTCTATGTTTCTATGTCACCTAGTGTCAGAGAATGTGAGAGGCAGTATCTATCCAGCACTGACCTGTCACATAGTGTCAGAGAATGAGAGAGGCAGTATCTATCCAACACTGACCTGTCACATAATATCAGAGAATGAGAGAGGCAGTATCTATTCAACACTCACCTGTCACACAGTATCAGAGAATGAGAGGGGCAGCATCTATCCAACACTCACCAATCACCTCGTGTCAGAGAATGAGAGAGGCAGTATCTATCGAACACTCAACTGTCACAGTGTCAGAGAATGTGAGAGGCAGTATCTATCCAAAAATCACCTCTAAGAAAGTGTCAGAAAATGAGAGAGGCTGTATCTATACAACACTGACCTATCACATAATATCAGAGATTGAGAGAGGCAGTATCTATCCAATACTCACCTGTCACATGCTGTCAAAGAATGACAGAGGTAGTATCTATCCAAAACTCACCTGTCACATAGTGTCAGAGAATGAGAGAGGCAGTATCTATACAACACTCACCTGTCACATTGTGTCAGTGAATGAGAGAGGCAGTATCTATCCAAAACTTACCTGTCACATACTGTGAGACAACGAAAGAGGCAGTATCTATCCAACACTCACCTGTCACATAATAGAAACATAGAAACATAGAAAATAGGTGCAGGAGCATGCCATTCAGCCCTTCCAGCCCGCACCGCCATTCAACGAGTTCATGGCTGAACATGAAACTTCAGTACCCCCTTCCTGCTTTCTCGCCATACCCCTTGATCCCCCGAATATATTTAGTGAATTGGCCTCAACTACTTTCTGTGGTAGAGAATTCCACAGGTTCAATACTCTCTGGTTGAAGAAGTTTCTCCTCATTTCGGTCCTAAATGGCTTACCCCTTATCCTCAGACTGTGACCCCTGGTTCTGGACTTCTCCAACATTGGCAACATTATTCCTGCATCTAACCTGTCCAAACCCGTCAGAACTTTAAACGTTTCTATGAGGTCCCCTCTCATTCTTCTGAACTCCAGTGAATACAATCCCAGTTGATCGAGTGGTTCTTGATAGGTCAGTCCCACCATCACGGGAATCAGTCTGGTGAATCTTCGTTGCACTCCCTCAATAGCAAGAATGTCCTTCCTCAAGTTAGGAGATCAAAACTGTACACAATACTCCAGGTGTGGCCTCACCAAGGCCCTGTACAACTGTAGCAACACTTTCCTGCCTCTGTACTCAAATCCCCACGCTATGAAGGCCAACACGCCATTTGCTTTCTTAACCGCCTGCTGTACCTGCATGCCAACCTTCAATGACTGATGTACCATGACACCCAGGTCTCGTTGCACCTTCCCTTTTCCTAATCTGTCACTATTCAGGTAATAGTCTGTCTCTCTGTTTTTACCACCGAAGTGGATAACCTCACATTTATCCACATTATACTTCATCTGCCATGAATTTGCCCACTCACCTAACCTATCCAAGTCACTCTGCAGCCTCATAGCATCCTGCTCGCAGCTCACACTGCCACCCAACTTAGTGTCATCCGCAAATTTGGAGATACTACATTTAATCCCCTCGTCTAAATCATTAATGTACAATGTAAACAGCTGGGTCCCCAGCATAGAACCTTGCGGTACCCCGCTAGTCACTGCCTGCCATTCAGAAAAGTACACATTTACTCCTACTCTTTGCTTCCTGTGTGACAACCAGTTCTCAATCCACATCAGCACACTACTCCCAATCCCATGTGCTTTTACTTTGCACATTAATCTCTTGTGTGGGGCCTTGTCGAAAGCCTTCTGAAAGTCCAAATATACCACATCAACTGGTTCTCCTTTGTCCACTTTACTGGAAACATCCTCAAAAAATTCCAGAAGATTTGTCAAGCATGATTTCCCTTTCACAAATCCATGCTGACTTGGACATATAATATCACCATTTTCCAAGTGCGCTGCTATGACATCCTTAATAATTGATTCCATCATTTTACCCACTACTGATGTCAGGCTGAATGGTCTATAATTCCCTGTTTTCTCTCTCCCTCCTTTTTTAAAAAAGTGGTGTTATATTGGCTACCCTCCACTCGATAGGAACTGATCCAGAGTCAATGGAATGTTGGAAAATGACTGTCAATGCATCCGCTATTTCCAAGGCCACCTCCCTAAGTACTCTGGGATGCAGTCCATCAGGCCCTGGGGATTTATCGACCTTCAATCCCATCAATTTCCCCAACACAATTTCCCGACTAATAAAGATTTCCCTCAGTTCCTCCTCCTAACGAGACCCTCTGACCACTTTTATATCCGGAAGGTTGTTTGTTTCCTCCTTATTGAATACCGAACCAAAGTACTTGTTCAATTGGTTTGCCATTTCTTTGTTCCCCGTTATGACTTCCCCTGATTCTGACTGCAGGGGACCTACGTTTGTCTTTACTAACCTTTTTCTCTTTACATACCTATAGAAACTTTTGCAATCCGCCTTAATGTTCCCTGCAAGCTTCTTCTCGTACTCCATTTTCCCTGCCTTAATCAAACCCTTTGTCCTCCTCTGCTGAGTTCTAAATTTCTCCCAGTCCCCGGGTTCGCTGCTATTTCTGGCCAATTTGTATGCCACTTCCTTGGCTTTAATACTGTCCCTGATTTCCCTAGATAGCCACGGTTGAGCCACCTTCCCTTTTTTTATTTTTACGCCATTGTTGTAATTCATCCATGCGGTCTCTAAATGTCTGCCATTGCCCATCCACAGTCAACCCCTTAAGTCTCATTCGCCAATCTATCCTAGCCAATTCACGCCTCATACCTTCAAAGTTGCCCTTCTTTAAGTTCTGGACCATGGTCTCTGAATTAACTGTTTCATTCTCCATCCTAATGTCAGAGAATGAGAGAGGCAGTATCTATCCAAAACTCACCTGTCACACAGTTTCAGGCATTATATTTCAACACTCACCTGTCAAATAGTGTCAAAGAATGAGTGATGCTGTATCATTTCAACCCTCACTTGTAACATAGTGTCAGAGAGTGAGAGAGGCAGTATATATCCAATACTCACCTGTAACATAGTATCAGAGAATGAGAGGCAGTATCTATCCAAAACTCACCTGTCACACTGTGTCAGAGAATGACGGAGGCAGTATCTATCCAGCACTGACCTGTCGCATAATGTCAGAGAATGTGAGAGGCAGTATCTATTCAACACTCACCAGTCACATATTGTCAGAGAATGAGAGAGGCAGTATCTATCCAACACTCACCTGTCACATAATATCAGAGAATGAGAGAGGCAGTATCGATTCAACACTCACCTCTCACATCGTGTCAGAGAATGAGAGAAGCAGCATCTATCCAACACTCACCAGTCACATAGTGTCAGAGAATGAGAGAGGCAGTATCGATCCAACACTCACCTGTCAAAAAGTGTCAGAAAATGAGAGAGGCTGTATCTATCCGACACTCACCTTTCACATAGTGTCAGAGAATGTGAGACGCAGTATCTATCCAACACTCACCTGTCACATAATATCAGAGAATGAGAGAGGCAGTATCTATCCAACACTCACCTGTCACATAATATCAGAGAATGAGAGAGGCAGTATCTATTCAACACTCACCTGTCACACAGTATCAGAGAATGAGAGAGGCAGCATCTATCCAACACTCACCAATCACATAGTGTCAGAGAATGAGAGAGGCAGTATCTATCCAAAACTCACCTCTACGAAAGTGTCGGAAAATGAGAGAGGCTGTATCTATACAACACTGACCTGTCACATAATATCAGAGAATGAGAGAGGCAGTATCTATTCAATACTCACCTGTCACATAGTGTCAGAGAATGAGAGAGGCAGTATCTATACAACACTCACCTGTCACATTGTGTCAGAGAATGAGAGAGGCAGTATCTATCCAAAACTTACCTGTCACATACTGTGGGACAACGACAGAGGCAGTATCTATCCAACACTCACCTGTCACATAATAGAAACATAGAAACATAAAAAATAGGTGCAGGAGCATGCCATTCAGCCCTTCCAGCCCGCACCACCATTCAACGAGTTCATGGCTGAACATGAAACTTCAGTACCCCCTTCGAGCTTTCTCGCCATACCCCTTGATTCCCCGAATATATTTAGTGAATTGGCCTCAACTACTTTCTGTGGTAGAGAATTCCACAGGTTCACTACTCTCTGGGTGAAGAAGTTTCTCCTCATTTCGGTCCTAAATGGCTTACCCCTTATCCTCAGACTGTGACCCCTGGTTCTGGACTTCCCCAACATTGGGAACATTATTCCTGCATCTAACCTGTCTAAACCCGTCAGAACTTTAAAAGTTTTTATGAGGTCCCCTCTCATTCTTCTGAACTCCAGTGAATACAAGCCCAGTTGATCCAGTCGTTCTTGATAGGTCAGTCCCACCATCACGGGAATCAGTCTGGTGAATCTTCGTTGCACTCCCTCAATAGCAAGAATGTCCTTCCTCAAGTTAGGAGATCAAAACTGTACACAATACTCCAGGTGTGGCCTCACCAAGGCCCTGTACAACTGTAGCAACACTTTCCTGCCCCTGTACTCAAATCCCCTCGCTATGAAGGCCAACACGCCATTTGCTTTCTTAACCGCCTGCTGTACCTGCATGCCAACCTTCAATGACTGATGTACCATGACACCCAGGTCTCGTTGCACGTTCCCTTTTCCTAATCTGTCACCATTCAGGTCTGTCTCTCTGTTTTTACCACCGAAGTGGATAACCTCACATTTATCCACATTATACTTCATCTGCCATGCATTTTCCCACTCACCTAACCTATCCAAGTCACTCTGCATCCTCACAGCATCCTGCTCGCAGCTCACACTGCCACCCAACTTAGTGTCATCCGAAAATTTGGAGATACTACATTTAATCCCCTCGTCTAAATCATTAATGTACAATGTAAACAGCTGGGTCCCCAGCATAGAACCTTGCGGTACCCCACTAGTCACTGCCTGCCATTCAGAAAAGTACCCATTTACTCCTACTCTTTGCTTCCTGTGTGTCAACCAGTTCTCAATCCACATCAGCACACTACTCCCAATCCAATGTGCTTTTACTTTGCACATTAATCTCTTGTGTGGGGCCTTGTCGAAAGCCTTCTGAAAGTCCAAATATACCACATCAACTGGTTCTCCTTTGTCCACTTTACTGGAAACATCCTCAAAAAATTCCAGAAGATTTGTCAAGCATGATTTCCCTTTCACAAATCCATGCTGACTTGGACATATCATGTCACCATTTTCCAAATGCGCTGCTATGACATCCTTAATAATTGATTCCATCATTTTACCCACTACTGATGTCAGGCTGAATGGTCTATAATTCCCTGTTTTCTCTCTCCCTCCTTTTTTAAAAAAGTGGTGTTATATTGGCGACCCTCCACTCGATAGGAACTGATCCAGAGTCAATGGAATGTTGGAAAATGACTGTCAATGCATCCGCTGTTTCCAAGGCCACCTCCTTAATTACTCTGGGATGCAGTCCATCAGGCCCTGGGGATTTATCGACCTTCAATCCCATCAATTTCCCCAACACAATTTCCCGACTAATAAAGATTTCACCCAGTTCCTCCTCCTTACGAGACCCTCTGACCCCTTTTATATCCGGAAGGTTGTTTGTTTCCTCCTTATTGAATACCGAACCAAAGTACTTGTTCAATTGGTTTGCCATTTCTTTGTTCCCGTTATGACTTCCCCTGATTCTGACTGCAGGGGACCTACGTTTGTCTTTACTAACCTTTTTCTCTTTACATACCTATAGAAACTTTTGCAATCCGCCTTAATGTTCCCTGCAAGCTTCTTCTCGTACTCCATTTTCCCTGCCTTAATCAAACCCTTTGTCCTCCTCTGCTGAGTTCTAAATTTCTCCCAGTCCCCGGGTTCGCTGCTATTTCTGGCCAATTTGTATGCCACTTCCTTGGCTTTAATACTGTCCCTGATTTCCCTGGATAGCCACGGTTGAGCCACCTTCCCTTTTTTATTTTTACGCCATTGTTGTAATTCATCCATGCGGTCTCTAAATGTCTGCCATTGCCCATCCACAGTCAACCCCTTAAGTCTCATTCGCCAATCTATCCTAGCCAATTCACGCCTCATACCTTCAAAGTTGCCCTTCTTTAAGTTCTGGACCATGGTCTCTGAATTAACTGTTTCATTCTCAATCCTAATGTCAGAGAATGAGAGAGGCAGTATCTATCCAAAACTCACCTGTCACACAGTTTCAGGCAGTATATTCCAACACTCACCTGTCAAATAGTGTCAAAGAATGAGTGATGCTGTATCATTTCAACCCTCACTTGCCACATAGTGTCGGAGAGTGAGAGAGGCAGGATATATCCAATACTCACCTGTAACATAGTATCAGAGAATGAGAGAGGCAGTATCTATCCAAAACTCACCTGTCGCACTGTGTCAGAGAATAACGGAGGCAGTATCTATCCAGCACTGACCTGTCACATAGTGTCAGAGAATGAGAGAGGCATATCTATCCAACACTCACCTGTCACATAATATCAGAGAATGAGAGAGGCAGTATCGATTCAACACTCACCTCTCAAATAGTGTCAGAGAATGAGAGAGGCAGCATCTATCCAACACTCACCAGTCACATAGTGTCAGAGAATGAGAGAGGCAGTATCGGTCCAACACTCACCTGTCAAAAAGTGTCAGAAAATGGGAGAGGCTGAATCTATCCGACACTCACCTTTCACATAGTGTCAGAGAATGAGAGAGGCAGTATCTATCCAACACTCACCTGTCACATAATATCAGAGAATGAGAGAGGCAGTATCTATCCAACACTCACCTGTCACATAATATCAGAGAATGAGAGAGGCTGTATCGATTCAACACTCACCTGTCACATAGTGGCAGAAAATGAGCGAGGCAGCATGTATTCAACACTCACCTGTCACTTAGTGTCAGAAAATGAGCGAGGAAAAATCTATTCAACACTCACCTGTCACTTAGTGTCAGAGAATGAGAGAAGCAGTATCTATCCAACACTCACATGTCACATAGTGTCAGAGAATAAGAGAGGCAGTATCGATCCAACACTCACCTGTTACATAGTGTCAGAGAATGAGAGATAAAGTATCTATCCAACACTCACAGGTCACATAATTTCAGAGAATGACAGAGGCAGTATCTATCCGACACTTATCTGTCACAAACTGTCACAGAAAGAGAGAGGCAGTATCTATCCAGCAATGACGTGTCATATAGTGTCAGAGAATGAGAGAGGTAGTTTTTATCCTACACTCACCTGTCACATAGTATTAGAGAATGGGAGAGGTAGTATCTTTCTAACACTCACCTATCACATCGTATCAGAGATTGAGAGAGGCAGTACCTTTCCAACACTCACCTTTCACATAGTGTCAGAGAATCAGAGAGGCAGTATCTATCCTATGTGAACAAATATATCCGGCTCTGATAACAATATCAGAGAATGAGAGGTACATTGTCTATCCCACTTTTGGAAGACAATGCTGCAATGACACACAATACCAGAAAGTGACAGTGGCAGTGTCTTGCCTATATTCTCTCTCAATCCCACACTGACACACTTTATCAGAGAGTGAGTGACAATGTCTGTCCTATACACACCTGTAAATCCTACACTGACACACAGTACCAGAGAGTGAGTGGCAAGGTCTGTCCTTTCCACACCTGTCAATCCTAGACTGACATACTGAACCAGAGAGTGAGTGTCAGTGTCTGTCCTATACACACTTGTCAATCCCACACTGACACACTGTACCAGAGAGTGAGTGGCAGTGTCTGTCCTATACACACCTGTCAATCCCACACTGACACACAGTACCAGAGAGTGAGTGGCAGTGTCTGTCCTATACACACCTGTCAATCCTACACTGACACACAGTACCAGAGAGTGAGTGGCAGGATCTGTCGTTTCCACACCTGTCAATCCTAGACTGACATACTGTACCAGAGAGTGAGTGGCAGTGTCTTTCCTATACACACTTGTCAATCCCACACTGACACACTGTACCAGAGAGTGAGTGACAGTGTCTGTCCTATACACACCTGTCAATCACACACTGACACACTGTTCCACAAAGTGACTGATAAAGTGTCTCATCTTTTCTCATGAAGCAATGTAAAGCTATCCAATTGGACCAACGAGTGACAGAAACAATACTAGCCAGAGTCAGCACCTTCAGTGTAGGAGAGGGTGGGGAGCCAGTGAGTGTAGAACTGAACCCAGCCAGTGATGGTGATGATAATTCGGAACATAGGACAAGCTGCCTTCAGACGTGTGATGTGTTGGAATTTCAGGACAGGGATGGTGAAGAGAGGATGGGGAGGGGATTTGCAGCTTTGTAGGAACAAGAGAGAAAAGAACGTTCCATAGAATCTAGAATTGCCTGTTCTGAATTTCTGTCCTGTACTTGCAGTGATGATTTTTGTAAACTCCTTTTCCAGGGTATCAGAAAGGGAGGATTAGTAGACGGGAAACAGAAACCAAACATCACGTCAAGGTCTAACAGAACCACTCGATTCCTCAGGACCTGAATATCATCGGCCTTTGAATGTGGAAGGAGAAATGGTTGTCTGTTCTGTCTGGGAACAGATTTCAAACATTAGTGTGACTGGAAAAGCACCAAGACACACATACCCGAGTGAGTGTATTTCATTGCACTGACTGTGGAAAGAGCTTTAACCAGTTACACAGCCTGAAAAAACATCGCAGCATTGACAGCAGGGAGAACCTGTACACGTGTTCTGTGTGGGGACAAGGCTTCAAGTGATCGTCCAACCTGGAGAGACACAAGGACTCCCACAGCATGGAGAAACCGTGGGAATGTGGGGACTGTGGGAAGGGATTCAATTACCCGTCTGAGCTGGAAGTTCTTCGACACAGTCACACTGGGGAGAGGCCGTTCACCTGCTCTGAGTGTGGGAAGGGATTCACTCGATCATCCAACCTGCTGACACACAAGCGAGTTAACACTGGGGAGAGGCCGTTCACCAGCTCCAAATGTGGGAAGGGATTCACTCGATCATCCAACCTGCTGACACACCAGCGATGTCACACTGGAGAAAGGCCGTACACCTGCTCCGCGTGTGGGAAGGGATTTACTCGATCATTCGACGTGCTGCCACACCAGCGAGTTCACACTGGAGAGAGGCCGTTCAACTGCTCCGAGAATTGGAGGGGATTCACTACATCATCCAACCTGCAAAAACACCAGCGAGTTCACACTGGGGAGAGGCCGTTCAACTGCTCCGAGAATTGGAGGGGATTCACGACATCATCCAACCTGCAAAAACACCAGCGAGTTCACACTGGGGAGAGGCCGTTCACCTGCCCTGACTGTGGGAGCGGATTCACTACATCATCCGACCTGCGGACACACCAGCGAGTTCACGCTGGAGAGAGGCTGTTCAGCTGCTTCGAGTGTGGGAAGGGATACACTCAGTTATCCCACCTGCTGAGACACCAGCGAGTTCACAAGTTACCTCGGGATTTGGATTCTGCTGTTGTCCCAGACTGAATCGTGCCCATTCTGACAGTTGGGCCTGCTTTCTGCTTATATGATGACCCGTATAATTATGTTCGAGTTTACTATTCGAGATATTTCACCAATTAATCAACGGGAATAGGGTCAGATATAAAAAATAACGCTTATTGTGTTTGCATCCATACTTCATTCTTTAAAAAACATAAGAAATAGGAGAAGGAGTTGGCCATCGTCCACTTTAGCATGCTCTGCCATTTAATAAGATCATGGCTGATCTGATCTTGGGCACAGCTCCACTTCCCTGCCCGCTCCCCATAACCCTTCATTCCATTATCGCTCAAAAATCAGTCTGTCTCCAACTTAAATATATTCAATGACCCAGCCTCCACAGCTCTCTGGGCTAGTGAATTCCAAACATTTATGATCCTCTGAAAAAAGAAATGTCTCCACATCTCCGTTGTAAATCGGTGACCCCTTATTCTCAAACTATGCCCCCAGTTCTAGATTTCCCCACGAGAGGAAACACTCTCTCTGCATCTACCTTGTCGAACCCCCTCAGTATCTTATATGTTTCAATAAGATCATTTCTCAATCTTCCAAACTCCAATGAGTATAGGCCCAACCTGCTCAACATTTCTTCATAAGTCAATCCCTTCATCTCAGGCATCAAACTAGTGAAGCTTCTCTGAACTGTGTCCAATGTAAGTATATCGCACCTTATCTAAGGAGATCAAAACTGTATACAGTACGCGAGGTGTGGTCTCACCAATACCCTGTACAGTTGTAGCAGGACTTCTCTGCTTTTATACTCTATCCCCCTTGCAATAAAGGCCAATATTCCATTTGCCTTGCTGATCACTTGCTGTACCTGCATACTGACTTTTTGTGTGTCATGCACAAGTACCCCCAGGTCTCTCTGTACTGCAGCACTTTGCAATTTTTCTCCATTTAAATTATAATTTGCTTTTCTATTTTTTCTACCAAGGTGTATAACCTCACATTTTCCCACATTATACTCCATGTGCCAAATTTTGGCCCACTCACTTAGTCTGTCTATATTCCTTTGTAGATTGTTTGTGTCCTCCTCACAATTTGGTTTCCCACCCATCTTTGTATCATCAGGAATCATGGCTACATTACACTTGATCCCCTCATCCGAGTCATTAATATAGATTGTAAATAGGTGAGGCCCCAGCACCGATCCCTGCGGCACCTCACGAGTTACTGATTGCCAACCCAAAAATGACCCATTTATGCCAACTCTCTGTTTGCTGTTAGTTAACCAATCCTCCATCCATGTTAATATATTACCCCCAACCCCGTGAACTTTTATCTTGTCAAATGCCTTCTGGATGTCCAAATACACCACATCTACTGGTCTGCCCTTATCCACCCTGTTCTTTACATCCTCAAAGTACTCCAGCAAATTTGTGAAGTGAGAGTTCCCTTTCATAAAACCATGCTGACTCTGCTTGATTGTATTATGCTTTTCCAAATGTCCTGCTACTGCTTCCTTAATAACGGACTCCAGCATTTTCCCAACGACAGATGTTAGGATAATTGATCTATAGTTTCCTGCTTTTTGTCTGCCTCTGTTTTTAAGGGCAAAGCAGCCCACTTGATTGGCCCTGCATCCACCTCATTAAACATTCACTCCCTCCTCCACCGGCGGAACATGGCTGCAGTGTGTAACATCTACAAGATGCACTGCAGCAACTCACCAAGGCTTCGTTGTCAGCACCTCCCAAACCCGTGAGCCCTCCCACCTAGAAACACAAGGGCAGCAAGCGCATGGAAACAGCATCATCTGCAAGTTCCCCTCCAAGTTACTCACGATCCTGACTTGGAAATATATCGGATGTTGCTTCATAGTCGCTGGGTCAAACTCCTGGTACTCCCTCCCTATCAGCACTGCGGGAGCACCTTCAGCACATGGACTGCAGCGGTTCAAGAACACAGCTCGCCCTCAATTCTCGGGTCCGATTAGGGATGGGCAATATATACTGAACTGGAGAGTGCCACCCATATTTGAAGAACGAATAAAGAAAGGAATCAAATTAATCAGAATGCACCAGATTAAAGTGACAATTCAGCACTTTCTATGGAGGTGATTGGCCCAGGCACATTAGTAGTGAATAGTATTTAGAAAGCTCCGGAGAAAGGGGCAGGGGAAACAAAGATACAAACAGAGACACAAATATAGACACATAGACATAAGCACAGACATATCATGCACACACAAGTAGTCATCCCCTCAAACACACACAAAGCCCGTACACAGATATATATTGCACACACAGTCCGTACACAGACATATATCACACAAACAGCCCGTACACAGACATATATCACACACACAGTCTGTACACATACATATATCACATACACAGCCTGCACACAGACATATATCACAAACACAGCCTGGACACAGACACATATCACACACACAGTCTGTACACAGACATATATCACACACACAGCCAGTACACTGACATATGTGACATACACAGCCCGTACACAGACATATATATCACACACAGCCTGTACACTGACATATATCACACACACAGTCTGTACACAGACATATATCACACGCACAGTCTGTACACAGACATATATCACACACACACACTGTCTGTACACAGACATATATCACACACACGCAACCCGTAACAGACATATATCACACACACAGTCTGTACAGACATATATCACACACATACAGTCTGTACACAGTCATATATCACACACACACAGCCTGTACACAGAAATATATCACACACACAGTCTGTACACAGATATATATCAAACACAGCCTGTACACAGACATATATCACACACACAGCCTGTACACAGACATATATCACACACATACAGTCTGTACACAGTCATATATCACACACACAGCCTGTACACAGACATATATCACACACACAGCCTGTACACAGGCATATATCACACACATACAGTCTGTACACAGACATATAACACACACACAGTCTGTACACATACATCTTTCACACACACACAGCCTGTACACAGATATATATCACACACACACAGTTTGTACACAGACATATATCACATACACAGTCTGTACACAGACATATATCACACACACAATCTGTACACAGACATATATCACACACACAGCCCGTACACAGACAGAATTCACACACACAGTCTGTACACAGACATATATCACACACACAGTCTGTACACAGACATATATCACACACACAGTCTGTACACAGACATATATCACACACACAGCCAGTACACAGACAGAATTCACACACACTGTCTGTACACAGACATATATCACACACACAGCCTGTACACAGACATATATCACACACACAGCCTGTACACAGATATATATCACACACAGAGTCTGTATACAGACATATATCACACACAGTGTCTGTACACAGACATATATCACAGACACAATCTGTACACAGGCATATATCACACACACAGTCTGTACACAGACATATATCACAGACACAGCCTGTACACTGACATATATCTCGCACACAGCCTGTACACATACATCTTTCACACAGACACAGCCTGTACACAGACATATATCACACACACAGTTGTACACATATATCTTTCACACAGACACAGCCTGTACACAGACATATATCAAACACACAGTCTGTACACATACATCTTTCACACACACACAGCCTGTACACAGATATATATCACACACAGAGTCTGTACACAGTCATATATCACATACAGTGTCTGTACACAGACATATATCACACACACAGTCTGTACACAGACATATATCACACACACAGTATGTACACAGACATATACCACACACACAGTCTGTACACAGACATATATCACACACACGCAACCCGTACACAGACATATATCACACACACAGTCTGTACAGACATATATCACACACATACAGTCTGTACACAGTCATATATCACACACACACAGCCTGTACACAGACATATATCACACACACAGTCTGTACACAGATATATATCACACACATACAGTCTGTACACAGTCATATATCACACACACACAGCCTGTACACAGACATATATCACACACACAGTCTGTACACAGATATATATCAAACACAGCCTGTACACAGACATATATCACACACACAGCCTGTACACAGACATATATCACACACATACAGTCTGTACACAGTCATATATCACACACACAGCCTGTACACAGACATATATCACACACACAGCCTGTACACAGGCATATATCACACACATACAGTCTGTACACAGACATATAACACACACACAGTCTGTACACATACATCTTTCACACACACACAACCTGTACACAGATATATATCACACACACACAGTTTGTACACAGACATATATCACATACACAGTCTGTACACAGACATATATCACACACACAATCTGTACACAGACATATATCACACACACAGCCCGTACACAGACAGAATTCACACACACAGTCTGTACACAGACATATATCACACACACAGCCTGTACACAGACATATATCACACACACAGCCTGTACACAGATATATATCACACACAGAGTCTGTATACAGACATATAGCACACACAGTCTGTACACAGACATATATCACAGACACAGTCTGTACACAGACATATATCACACACACAGTCTGTACACAGACATATATCACAGACACAGCCTGTACACTGACATATATCTCGCACACAGCCTGTACACATACATCTTTCACACAGACACAGCCTGTACACAGACATATATCAAACACACAGTCTGTACACATACATCTTTCACACACACACAGCCTGTACACAGATATATATCACACACAGAGTCTGTACACAGTCATATATCACATACAGTGTCTGTACACAGACATATATCACACACACAGTCTGTACACAGACATATATCACACACACAGTCTGTACACAGACATATATCACACACACAGCCTGTACACAGACATATATCACACACACAGCCTGTACACAGACATATATCACACACATACAGTCTGTACACAGTCATATATCACACACACAGCCTGTACACAGGCATATATCACACACATACAGTCTGTACACAGACATATAACACACACACAGTCGGTACGCATACATCTTTCACACACACACAGCCTGTACACAGATATATATCACACACACACAGTTTGTACACAGACATATATCACATACACAGTCTGTACACAGACATATATCACACACACAATCTGTACACAGACAAATATCACACACACAGCCCGTACACAGACAGAATTCACACACACAGTCTGTACACAGACATATATCACACACACAGATTGTACACAGACATATATCACACACACAGCCTGTACACAGATATACATCACACACAGGGTCTGTACACAGACATATATCACACACAGTGTCTGTACACAGACATATATCACAGACACAGTCTGTAAACAGGCATATATCACACACACAGTCTGTACACAGACATATATCACAGACACAGCCTGTACACTGACATATATCTCGCACACAGCCTGTACACATACATCTTTCACACAGACACAGCCTGTACACAGACATATATCACACACACAGTTGTACACATACATCTTTCACACAGACACAGCCTGTACACTGACATATATCAAACACACAGTCTGTACACATACATCTTTCACACACACACAGCCTGTACACAGACATATATCACACACACAGTCTGTACACAGACATATATCACACACACAGCCTGTACACAGACATATATCACACACACAGTCTGCACACAGACATATATCACACACACAGTCTGTACACAGACATATATCACACACACAGTCTGTACACAGACATATATCACAGACACAGTCTGTACACAAACATATATCACATACACAGTCTGTACACAGACATATATCACACACACAGTCTGTACACAGACATATATCAAACACACAGTCTGTAAACATGCATCTTTCACACACACACAGCCTGTACACAGATATATATCACACAACAGTCTGTACACAGACATATATCACACACAGTGTCTGTACACAGACATATATCACACACACAGTCTGTACACAGACTTTTATCACACACACAGCCTGTACACAGACATATATCACACACACAGCCTGTACTCAGACATATATCACACACACAGTCTGTACACATACATATATCACACACACAGTCTGTACACAGACATATATCACACACACAGTCTGTACACAGACATATATCACACACACAGCATGTACACAGACATATATCACACACACAGCCTGTACACAGACAAATATCACACACACAGCCTGTACACAGGCATATATCACACACACAGTCTGTACACAGACATATATCACACACAGTCTGTACACAGACATATATCACACACAGTCTGTACACAGACATATATCACACACAGTCTGTACACAGACATATATCACACACACAGTCTGTACACAGACATATATCACAGTCTGTACACAGACATATATCACAGGCTGTACACAGACATATATCACACACACAGTCTGTACACAGACATATATCACACACACAGTCTGTACACAGACATATATCACACACACACATTCTGTACACAGACATATATCACACACACAGTATGTACACAGACATATTTCACACACACAGTCTGTACACAGACATATATCACACACACAGTCTGTACACAGACATATATCACACACACAGCCCGTACACAGACAGAATTCACACACACAGTCTGTACACAGACATATATCACACACACAGCCTGTACACAGACATATATCACACACACAGCCTGTACACAGATATATATCACACACAGAGTCTGTACACAGACATATATCACACACAGTGTCTGTACACAGACATATATCACAGACACAGTCTGTACACAGGCATATATCACACACACAGTCTGTACACAGACATATATCACAGACACAGCATGTACACTGACATATATCTCGCACACAGCCTGTATACATACATCTTTCACACAGACGCAGCCTGTACACAGACATGTATCACACACACAGTTGTACACATACATCTTTCACACAGACACAGCCTGTACACAGACATATATCAAACACACAGTCTGTACACATACATATTTCACACACACAGCCTGTACACAGATATATATCACACACAGAGTCTGTACACAGTCATATATTACATACAGTGTCTGTACACAGACATATATCACACACACAGTCTGTACACAGACATATATCACACACACAGCCTGTACACAGACATATATCACACACACAGTCTGTACACAGACATATATCACACACACAGTCTGTACACAGACATATATCACACACACAGTCTGTACACAGACATATATCACAGACACAGTCTGTACACAGATATATATCAAACACACAGCCTGTACACAGACATATATCACACACACAGCCTGTACAAAGGCATATATCACACACACAGTCTGTACACAGACATATATCACACACAGTCTGTAAACAGACATATATCACACACAGTCTGTACACAGACATATATCACACACAGTCTGTACACAGACATATATAACACACAGTCTGTACACAGACATATATCACAGTCTGTACACATAAATATATCACAGTCTGTACACAGACATATATCACACACACAGTCTGTACACAGACATATATCACACACACAGTCTGTACACAGACATATATCACACACACACATTCTGTACACAGACATATTTCACACACACAGTCTGTACACAGACATATTTCACACACATAGTCTGTACACAGACATATATCACACACACAGTCTGTACACAGACATATATCACACACACAGTCTGTACACAGACATATATCAAAGACACAGTCTGTACACAGACATATATCACACACACACAGTCTGTACACCGACATATATCACACACACACAGTCTGTACACCGACATATATCACACACACAGTCTGTACACAGATATATATCACACACACAGTCTGTACACAGACATATACCACACACACAGTCTGTACACAGACATATATCACACACACAGTCTGTACATAGACATATATCACACACACAGTCTGTACACAGACATATATCACACACACAGCCTGTACACAGACATATATCACACACACAGTCTGTACACAGACATATATCACACACAGTCTGTACACAGACATATATCACACACACAGTCTGTACACAGACATATACCACACACACAGTCTGTACACAGACATAGATCACACACACAGTCCGTACACAGACATATATCACACACACAGTCCGTACACAGGCATATACCACACACACAGTCTGTACACAGACATATATCACACACACAGTCTGTACACAGACATATATCACACACACAGTCTGTACACAGACATATATCACACACACAGTCTGTACACAGACATATATCACACACACAGTCTGTACACAGACAAATATCACACACACAGTCTGTACACAGACATATATCACACCGTCTGTACACAGACATATATCATACACACAGTCTGTACACAGACATATATCACACACACAGTCTGTACACAGACATATATCACACCGTCTGTACACAGACATATATCATACACACAGTCTGTACACAGACATATATCACACACACAGTCTGTACACAGACATATACCACACACACAATCTGTACACAGACATATATCACACACACAGTCTGTACACAGACATATATCAGACACACAGTCTGTACACAGACATATATCACACACACAGTCTGTACACAGACATATATCACACACACAGTCTGTACACAGACATATATCACACACACAGTCTGTACACAATCATATTGCACACACACTGTCTGTACACAGACATATATCACACACACACAGTCTGTACACAGATATATATCACAGACACAGTCTGTACACAGACATATATCACAAACACACAGTCTGTACACCGACATATATCACACACACACAGTCTGTGCACCGACATATATCACACACACAGTCTGTACACAGACATATATCACACACACAGTCTGAACACAGACATATACCACACACACAGTCTGTACACAGACATATATCACACTCACAGACTGTACACAGACATATATCACACACACAGTCTGTACACAGACATATATCAGACACGCAGCCTGTACACAGGCATATATCACACACACAGTCTGTACACAGACATATATCACACACACAATCTGTAAACAGACATATATCACACACACAGTCTGTACACAGACATTTACCACACACACAGTCTGTACACAGACATATATCACACACACAGTCTGTACACAGACATATATCACAGACACAGTCTGTACACAGACATATATCACACACACAGTCTGTACACAGAAATATATCACACACACAGTCTGTACACAGACATATACCACACACACAGTCTGTACACAGACATATACCACACACAGAGTCTGTCCACAGACATATATCACACACACAGTATGTACACAGACATATATCACACACAGTCTGTACACAGACATATATCACAGACACAGTCTGTACACAGACATATATCACACACACAGTCTGTACACAGACATATATCACACACACAGTCTGTACACAGACACATATCACACACACAGTCTGTACACAGACATATATCACACACACAGTCTGTACACAGACATATATCACACACACAGTCTGTACACAGACATATACCACACACACAGTCAGTACACAGACATATACCACACACACAGTCTGTACACAGACATATATCACACACACAGTCTGTACACAGACATATATCACACACACACAGTCTGTACACAGACATATATCACACACACAGTCTGTACACAGACATATATCAGACACCCAGTCTGTACACAGACATATATCACACACACAGTCTGTACACAGACATATATCACACACACAGTCTGTACACAGACATATATCACACACGCAAACTGTACACAGACATATATCACACACACAGTCTGTACACAGACATATATCACACACAGTCTGTACACAGACATATATCACACACACAGTCTGTACACAGACATATATCACACACACAGTCACTACACAGACATATACCACACATACAGTCTGTACACAGATATATATCACACACGCAGTCTGTACACAGACATATATCACACACACAGTCTGTACACAGACATATATCACACACACAGTCTGGACACAGACATATATCACACACACAGTCTGTACACAGACATATAGCACACACAGTCTGTACACAGACATATATCACACACACAGTTTGTACACAGACATATATCACACACACAGTCTGTACACAGGCATATATCACACACACAGTCTGTACACAGACATATATCACAAACAGTCAGTACACAGACATATATCACACACACAGTCTGTACACAGACATATATCACATGCAGTCTGTAGACAGACATATATCACACACACACAGTCTGTACACAGACATATATCACACACACAGTCTGTACACAGACAAATATCACACACACAGTCTGTACACAGACATATATCACACACACACAGTCTGTACACAGACATATATCACACACACAGTCTGTACACAGACATATATCACACACACAGTCTGTACACAGATATATATCACACACACACAGTCTGTACACAGACATATATCACACACACAGTCTGTACACAGATATATATCACACACAGCCTGTACACAGACATATATCACACACACACAGTCTGTACACAGACATATATCACACACACAGTCTGTACACCGACATATATCACACACACAGTCTGTACACAGACATATATCACACACAGTCTGTACACAGACATATATCACACACACAGTCTGTACACAGACATATATCACACACACAGTCTGTACACAGACATATATCACACACACAGTCTGTACACAGACATATATCACACACACAGTCTGTACACAGACATATATCACACACACAGTCTGTACACAGACATATATCACAAACAGTCTGTACACAGACATATATCACACACGCAGACTGTCCACAGACATATATCACACACGCAGACTGTCCACAGACATATATCACACACACAGATTGTACACAGACATATATCAACACACAGTCTGTACACAGACATATATCACACACACAGTCTGTCACAGACATATATCACACACACAGTCTGTACACAGACATATATAACACACACAGTCTGTACACAGACATATATCACACACACAGTCTGTACACAGACATATATCACACACACAGTCTGTACACAGACATATATCACACACACAGTCTGTACACAGACATATATCACACACACAGTCTGTACACAGACATATATCACACGCACAGTCTGTACACAGACATATATCACGCACACAGTCTGTACACAGACATATATCACACACACAGTCTGTACACAGACATATATCACACACACAGTCTGTACACAGGCATATATCACACACACAGTCTGTACACATACATATATCACACACACAGTCTGTACACAGACATATATCACACACAGTCTGTACACAGACATATATCACACACACAGTCTGCACACAGACATATATCACACACACAGCCTGTACACATACATATATCACACACACAGTCTGTACACAGACATATATCACACACACAGTCTGTACACATATATATATCACACACACAGTCTGTGCACAGACATATATCACACACACAGTCTGTACACAGACATATATCACACACACAGTCTGTACACAGACATATATCACACACACAGACTGTACACAGACATATATCACACACACAGTCTGTACACATACATATATCACACACACAGTCTGTACACAGACATATATCACACACAGTCTGTACACAGATATATATCACACACACAGTCTGTACACAGACATATATCACACACACAGTCTGTACACAGACATATATCACACACACAGTCAGTACACAGACATATATCACACACACAGTCTGTACACATACATATATCACACACACAGTCTGTACACATACATATATCACACACACAGTCTGTACACAGACATATATCACACACACAGTCTGTACACAGACATATATCACACACACAGTCTGTACACAGATATATATCACACACACAGCCTGTACACAGACATATATCACACACACAGCCTGTACACAGACATATATCACACACACAGTCTGTACACAGACATATATCACACACACAGTCTGGATACAGACATATATCACATGCAGTCTGTAGACAGACATATATCACACACACACAGTCTGTACACAGATATATATCACACACACAGTCACTACACAGACATATACCACACAGACAGTCTGTACACAGATATATATATCACACACACAGTCTGTACACAGACATATATCACACACACAGTCTGTTCACAGACATATATCACACACACAGCCTGTACACAGACATATATCACACACACAGTCTGGACACAGACATATATCACACACAAAGTCTGTACACAGACATATAGCACACACAGTCTGTACACAGACATATATCACAAACACAGTCTGTACACAGACATATATCACACACACAGTCTGTACACAGGCATATATCACACACACAGTCTGTACACAGACAAATATCACACACACAGTCTGTACACAGACATATCACACACACACAGTCTGTACACAGACATATATCACACACACAGTCTGTACACAGACATATATCACACACACAGTCTGTACACAGACATATATCACACACACACATCTGTACACAGATATATATCACACACACAGTCTGTACACAGATATATATCACACACAGCCTGTACACAGACATATATCACACACACAGTCTGTACACAGACATATATCACACACACAGTCTGTACACCGACATATATCACACACACAGCCTGTACACAGACATATATCACACACAGTCTGTACACAGACATATATCACACACACAGTCTGTACACAGACATATATCACACACACAGTCTGTACACAGACATATATCACACACACAGTCTGTACATAGACATATATCACACACACAGTCTGTACACAGACATATATCACACACACAGTCTGTACACAGACATATATCACACACACAGTCTGTACACAGACATATATAACACACACAGTCTGTACACAGACATATATCACACACACAGTCTGGACACAGACATATATCACACACACAGTCTGTACGCAGACATATATCACACACACAGTCTGTACGCAGACATATATCACACACACAGTCTGTACACAGACATATATCACACGCACAGTCTGTACACAGACATATATCACACACACAGTCTGTACACAGACATATATCACACACACAGTCTGTACACAGACATATATCACACACACAGTCTGTACACAGGCATATATCACACACACAGTCTGTACACATACATATATCACACACACAGTCTGTACACAGATATATATATCACACACACAGTCTGTACACAGACATATATCACACACACAGTCTGTTCACAGACATATATCACACACACAGCCTGTACACAGACATATATCACACACACAGTCTGGACACAGACATATATCACACACAAAGTCTGTACACAGACATATAGCACACACAGTCTGTACACAGACATATATCACACACACAGTCTGTACACAGACATATATCACACACACAGTCTGTACACAGGCATATATCACACACACAGTCTGTACACAGACATATATCACACACAGTCTGTACACAGACATATATCACACACAGTCTGTACACAGACATATATCACACACACACAGTCTGTACACAGACATATATCACACACACAGTCTGTACACAGACATATATCACACACACACAGTCTGTACACAGACATATATCACACACACAGTCTGTACACAGACAAATATCACACACACAGTCTGTACACAGACATATCACACACACACACAGTCTGTACACAGACATATATCACACACACAGTCTGTACACAGACATATATCACACACACAGTCTGTACACAGACATATATCACACACACACATCTGTACACAGACATATATCACACACACAGTCTGTACACAGACATATATCACACACACAGTCTGTACACAGACATATATCACACACACAGTCTGTACACAGACATATATCACATGCAGTCTGTAGACAGACATATATCACACACACACAGTCTGTACACAGATATATATCACACACACAGTCACTACACAGACATATACCACACAGACAGTCTGTACACAGATATATATATCACACACACAGTCTGTACACAGACATATATCACACACACAGTCTGTTCACAGACATATATCACACACACAGCCTGTACACAGACATATATCACACACACAGTCTGGACACAGACATATATCACACACAAAGTCTGTACACAGACATATAGCACACACAGTCTGTACACAGACATATATCACACACACAGTCTGTACACAGACATATATCACACACACAGTCTGTACACAGACATATATCACACACAGTCTGTACACAGACATATATCACACACAGTCTGTACACAGACATATATCACACACACACAGTCTGTACACAGACATATATCACACACACAGTCTGTACACAGACATATATCACACACACACAGTCTGTACACAGACATATATCACACACACAGTCTGTACACAGACAAATATCACACACACAGTCTGTACACAGACATATCACACACACACACAGTCTGTACACAGACATATATCACACACACAGTCTGTACACAGACATATATCACACACACAGTCTGTACACAGACATATATCACACACACACACATCTGTACACAGATATATATCACACACACAGTCTGTACACAGATATATATCACACACAGCCTGTACACAGACATATATCACACACACAGTCTGTACACAGACATATATCACACACACAGTCTGTACACCGACATATATCACACACACAGCCTGTACACAGACATATATCACACACAGTCTGTACACAGACATATATCACACACACAGTCTGTACACAGACATATATCACACACACAGTCTGTACACAGACATATATCACACACACAGTCTGTACATAGACATATATCACACACACAGTCTGTACACAGACATATATCACACACACAGTCTGTACACAGACATATATCACACACACAGTCTGTACACAGACATATATAACACACACAGTCTGTACACAGACATATATCACACACACAGTCTGTACACAGACATATATCACACACACAGTCTGTACGCAGACATATATCACACACACAGTCTGTACGCAGACATATATCACACACACAGTCTGTACACAGACATATATCACACGCACAGTCTGTACACAGACATATATCACACACACAGTCTGTACACAGACATATATCACACACACAGTCTGTACACAGACATATATCACACACACAGTCTGTACACAGGCATATATCACACACACAGTCTGTACACATACATATATCACACACACACTCTGTACACAGACATATATCACACACATTCTGTACACAGACATATATCACACACACAGTCTGCACACAGACATATATCACACACACAGTCTGTACACAGACATATATCACACACACAGTCTGTACACAGACATATATCACACTCACAGTCTGTACACATACATATATCACACACACAGTCTGTACACAGACATATATCACACACACAGTCTGTACACAGACATATATCACACACACAGTCTGCACACAGACATATATCACACACACAGTCTGTACACAGACATATATCACACACACAGTCTGTACACATACATATATCACACACACAGTCTGTACACAGACATATATCACACACAGTCTGTACACAGATATATATCACACACACAGTCTGTACACAGACATATATCACACACACAGTCTGTACACAGACATATATCACACACACAGTCAGTACACAGACATGTATCACACACACAGTCTGTACACATACATATATCACACACACAGTCTGTACACATACATATATCACACACACAGTCTGTACACAGACATATATCACACACACAGTCTGTACACAGACATATATCACACACACAGTCTGTACACAGATATATATCACACACACAGTCTGTTCACAGACATATATCACACACACAGCCTGTACACAGACATATATCACACACACAGCCTGTACACAGACATATATCACACACACAGTCTGTACACAGACATATATCACACACACAGTCTGGACACAGACATATATCACACAAACACAGTCTGTACACAGACATATATCACACACAGAGTCTGTTCGCAGACATATATTACACACAGAGTCTGTACACAGACATATATCACACACACAGTCTGGACACAGACATATATCACACACACAGTCTGTACACAGACATATATCACACACACAACTGTACACAGACATATATCACACACACAGTCTGTACAAAGACATATATCACACACACAGTCTGTACACAGACATATATCACACACACAGTCTGTACACATACATATATCACATGCAGTCTGTAGACAGACATATATCACACACACACAGTCTGTACACAGACATATATCACACACACAGTCACTACACAGACATATACCACACAGACAGTCTGTACACAGATATATATCACACACACAGTCTGTACACAGACATATATCACACACACAGTCTGTTCACAGACATATATCACACACACAGCCTGTACACAGACATATATCACACACACAGCCTGTACAGAGACATATATCACACACA